>NC_050459.1:6717042-6939542 GCF_903995425.1 Onychomys torridus | reverse complement strand
TGTCCTTGGAACAGATTTACAAAGGCACATCTCTCCTTACAAACCTCTGGTAGTTTCAAGAGCTGAAGTGAAATTAAATCCTTTACAGAAAGAGAATGAGGCAGTCCTGAGCCTGGTACCAGGTGGTCTTAGAGTCACCACATTCCATATTTCTGTAGCTCCTTGCCACTCAGAGATGGAAAATAAAATGACACTACAGCTTCTCTTTGATATGTTCTTCTATTGTTCCAGTAGGAAAGTTATCAGAAGGACATAAGTCAATCACCAAGGTAACATTTTAAAAAAATCTGTGACAGTATTCATTACCCATCTTCATCATCACCATCATCACCACCACCACCATCATCATCACCATCATCATCTCCATCATCATCATCTTTAGGTTTTTCAGAGCAGGTCTTCTTGCTCTGTAGTCCACAATAGAGTTGAACTTGTAATGCTCTGCTTCAACGTCTTGAGTATTAAAATTGCCAGTGAGTATCATGACACCAAGAGCTTTGGGGAAATTTTCATAGAATAAACAATACAAGACATTTTTTAAAACCAAACAGTTCAAAGGAAACAAGATAATGATGGTGGTAATGGTCATGCTGACGGGGATTGTGGTGGTGATAATGATGGTGTTTATGTGATAATCCCGATTCTGTCATTGCCAAAGGGTCTTCTTAGTGAACATGACAATGAGCTGACAAACCCTGTATCTCTCATGGTCCAGTCACATAACACATATTCCATTTTAACTTAGGAAAACTGTAATATTTGTTTTATACTTCTTCCAATATATTCTCAAATTGAAATTTTTTTCATTCAAGCATTTTGCCTGCCTTTTCAACTAATAATTTAGTTTATCTCAAAGGGATTTCTTCATATCTCATAAGGTTTTATCCACTTGCCAAATGCTCATGGACATCTACACATCCAGTTTTCCACAAGCACTACTTCCCTTGAGGGGTATTGGTAATATTATACATTTTGTTGAAATACAAAACAAGACATACGTTTGTGAGAGACACACCATTTGGTCTTATATGTTTGCAATTACAATACATACTATGCTTTGTAAAAATAGAATATACAGAGTCATTAAATATGTATGAAAAGATTTCCCCAGTGAGCCACTTTGAGACATGAAAATGATACAATGATAGAAGTGAATAAACCATAAGAAAGGGGACAACTGAGGTACAATTACAGAGCATTCAGGCAGAGGAAAATGCCTGACTTAGTGGAGAAACAATGTGTATGTGTGTAAGCAGATAAACAGGCATAGACTTTGTTAAACATGGAGATTTTTCAAGACCATTTTGAGCACCCGTCTTGCTGAATGGTCCCAGCAGGCCACTGTGAACAAGTCAAAATATTTGTGTATCATTTTGGCTGTGCTTTTCTCTCCATAGCATGCTGGTATTGCCTGAAAAGATGCTCTAGGGAGAGGGGAGAAGACTTAGCTATCAAAATAGATGTCTTTTTGTGTTGTTGAGTAAACAGAGAAAAATCCAACTGGGATATATGGAAAAATATTGCCACAAAAAGCAATGAGAGCATATGCCAAGAGAAGATGGGAAATGTGTGTTTTTGAAGTGGAGTTTCTGTGAACAATGTAGCTTCTTGATGTCCTCAGGAAGGAAAAATGTTCATATCACTAAATGGGAGCAAATGCAAAACAGAGATGCTGTGTGGAAAATGTTGGTGAAGTTGAAAACAGACAGCAAAAGACAAGCAGAACCCTGTGAAGAGAGGTCTTGGGGATTAGACCCTGAACTGGCTATTTAAAGAACGTATTTGTGGACTAGCTTTGAAGGGAGGGCTGTAAAAAAGGATAAGCAGATCAAGTTTTAAAGATGGAAAAATACTTGATACATGACAGAATGAAGTAGAACTGAAGGGAAAGAGATGATAGAATGTAAGAAGGAAAGTGTGTGTGTGTGTATGTGTGTGTGTGTGTGTGTGTGTGTGTGTGTGTGTGTGTGTGTGTGTGTGTGTAGGGTTAATATTCAATGTCTTAGTCACCTCTCTATTGCTGTGAAGAGCACCATTACCAAGGAAACTCTTAAAAGAGAACACATTTGATTGTGACTTGTTTACAGTTTCAGAGTTAGCTCATTACTATCATGACAACATGCAGGCAGGAATGGTGATGATAAGTAGTTGAGAGCTACAGCTATAAGAGAGGAGGAGGAGAAGGGGGAGGGAGGGAGGGAGAGGAAGAGGGAGGGAAGGAGAGAGGAAGGGAGGGAGAAGGGGGGAGGGGAGAGAGAGAGAGAGAGAGAGAGAGAGAGAGAGAGAGAGAGAGAGAGAGAGAAGCAGACTGGGCATGGCATGGGTTTTGAAATCTGAAAGACCACCCCCAGTGACACACTTCCTCTAACAAGCCACACCTACTTCAACAAGGCCACACCTTTTAATACTCAAACAGTACCACTCACTAGTGACCAAGCAATTAAACATATGAGTCTATGGGGGTTATTCTCAATCAAACCACCACAATGTCTTTATCACTCTTCACCTTATTATTTGCCAAGAACCTTCAGCATCTTGCCTAGACCCCCACCACTGGATACCATGGGAACCGCACATCTGAGACTCATGGAAGAACCCTGCATCTTCAAATTCCAATGCTGCCTGAGGTCCTTGAGAGTAGCATGACATGCTTTCCCCATGTTGTCAGCCTCTCCCGGGTGCTCATCTGTCTCGGTATCATGATGTTCCCTATTCTTAAAGGCATTTGTTACAGTGAATTATGACCTTATATAATGAAAGACCCTCTTTCTACTGATTGGCTAGGTTGGCTGGCCAGAGAGCCCCAGGATCCTCTTGTATTTGATTCCTAGCATTGAGATTACAGTCACTTGGTCTCTGCCTGGCATTTTATGTGAATGTGGGGAATATGAACTCAGGTCCTTATTCTTATGCAGCAAGTGTTTTACCCACTGAACCATCTCCCTAGCCCTGCAAATGGGTTTTATGATGTGAAAAATACTATCATCTCCTGTTTTTTAAGAATAATAAAACTTGCAAAGGCTGGAGACTGAATGCAGAAATGATTCCCTCTCATAGCAATCGGGCCCTTAAACTGATCCCTTCTTAAGGAGTAAAAATCAGCAGGGTATTTACAAAGTACTGAGCACTTCTTGAGTTGCTTAACTTTTCATAGAAGAGCACTGCATCCAAACTGCTGAGTAGGAAATATGATCAGCATCAACTCCACACCCATCAGAGATGTGCGGGACTCTTAAAGCTTCTCCGTTATGTGTAATTCTCAAATTCCTGAAAATAATGAATAACCTTGTCTATTCTAGTCAGTGTGGCCATTGCTGTTATAAAACAACATGACCAAGAGCAACTTGGGGAGAAAATAGTTTATTTGCCTTATACTTCTACATTGAAGTTCATCGTTGAAGGAAGTCAGTTTCTGTTAAAAAAAAAAAAAGATCCAGTCTCTAAAAATCCAAAATCTTTTTTAAAAGTTCAAAATCTCTCTACTGTGAGTTCTTATAAAAATCAAAATTAAGTTAAACACTTTCTTACTTCAAGAGGGAAGAACCAGGGCACAGTCACAATCTGATCAAAACAAACCCAAACTCCAACAGTGTAAAAAGTCAATGTCCAATTATCTGGGATTCACTCACCATCTTCTGGGCTCCTTCAAAGGGCTTGGGTCACTTCTCCAGCTCTGCCCTCTGCAGCACACACAGCTTGTCTTCTGGGCTCCAGCTGGCTCCACTCCACAGCTGCTGCTATTCTCAGTGGTCATCCCATGGTACTGGGGTCTGCTCTTGCAGTTGGGCTGCACTTTCACAAGTAAACACTTCTGATTTCTCTTCACTGTGCAAAGCCTCAGCTTTTCCCCATGGTCTCTTCAGTTCAACTGCTCTTTGTCTAATCCACCCTTCAAACATTTTTAGTGGCTCATGTGACTTTTCATCTGCAGTCTATTTCTTTCTTTCTAATCATATGTACTTGTGTGCATCTGTGTCGGAGTGTGTGCTTAGGTAAGTACAGTCACCTGCAGAGGCCAGAAGAGGGCACCAGATCTCCTAAACCTGTTACAGGTGTGAGTGAGATGCCCAATGTGGCTGCTGGGAACAGACCTTGTTACCTCTGAAAGAGCAGCTAGTCCTCTGAACCACTGACCAGTCTCTCCAGCCCTTTTATATATTCTTGATAATGTGCTCAGATGTATTCTCTGGCATGGAAACTTAACCTTTTTTGTTGTGTTTAATTCCCATTGGTTGTTGAATAATACTGTTGCCCACATTCCAACATCACTCAGCACTTAATTAAAATCATCGTTTACCACTGTTAGCTTAAACATCCTTAAAATCAATGACTTCTTAAACTGCTGCATATGTCTTATCTAAAAAAGAACCTTCGAACCTCATCAGTGTCAGGGCGGAAATGTGGCCAGCATGGAATGCACATGTGAGGAGATTACAGGAATTGGCTGGCACAGCTACAAGAATGAGTCACTGGTGGGCTGAGTCCAAGCTGGAGACCTAAGAAATTGGCTCGAATAATTCATCTGGAATACAAATGCCTGAGGACAAGGAGAGGTGATGCTCCATGGCAGGAAAAGGTGATGGAGTGGCCCTGGCGGAAGGAGGGTATGGATTTACCCCTCTCTTGAACTAAACATCCTCAGTGGACGCCTGATGTTCACCCATGTTGGTGAAGGTAGAGATATTTTTCTCGAATGTGAAGCTTTCCCAGAGGAATCTTTGCAGATACATACAGAAGTATTATTTTCCAGTGATTGGCTATCCAGATGTAGTGGTCTTTGAGGTGACCTGTCATCCCAGCAGCGGGACCCTATTTTTTGTAATTTTATATTTTTGCTAGAAAGGGCCAGCCTCCGTCTCTATGCAATCAGAAAATATTTAATACCATTTGACTTCGATATGAGTTAAAAGGCACTAACCCAATAATGGGTAAAATAATTAAAAATATAGTTTTTTTACATTTAAATATATATAATTTTTACATTTACATTTAATAGCACAAGCTTTCCCCCTCTTTGCACTCTGCCAAAGCCTTCCTATCAAGGACTGAAGCCTCTAAAGTTGAAGTTGGTACCTACTCATCTGCCTTCAATGTTGTTTCCAGCCAGCCTTTGTCACAGCAGTGGAAAGTCTGAGCAACATGCTATCATAATCTGACATTATGTTTATATTTTTATTTTTAGGTTTCTATATATTCCTTTAACTAAATTTCTGTCAAAGTTCCTGGTGTGATTAGATAGCAACTGAGTTTTTGAGTTTCGAACTATGTGTTTTGGAATCCATACCTGTAGGAACCCAGCATGTGAATTTACTGGAAATAGGGTCTCTTGTTATATTGGGTCATAGTTCATTGTAACAGTTGTCTTTAATGATAGGGACTGTCTTAGCACTAAGAATGAGGAACACAGGGAGAAAGTAACAATGTGGGAAAAGATGCCATGGTGCCTCCAAGGACTTCTGGCAACAATCAGAAAAGATTCAGGATTCTCCCCTTGGAGGTTCAGATGTGCAGGTCCCATGGTACCCAGTGGTCAGGGTTTGAGCCAGGTGCAGACAGATTCTTGGCTTCCTATTCAAGACTGAAATAAATTCACACAGATTTGCAAAGTGTCATGGGAATTTTTATTCAAAACAAAGTGATAGCATAGATTAGAAAGGCATGTACTATCAAGATTGACAGTGGGTCACTTGAGTGAAGGTACTCATGGGTCTGAGTACTTTTGGGGGTTTCCTTTTACAGTATTCAAGAGATAGAGTTTGTTTGTGGGTCGTTCTTTACCTTGATTGAAAGACCAAGGTATCTTCTTTTCTACCAACATGGTAAATAGGGTATTCTCCCTAAACGTTGAGACTCAGTTGGCCTTATTGCGCATGTACTCAAAGATCCTCCCCACCCTTGTATCTGGACATAGGTGGAGTAAGACTGAGTAGAGTCTAAGTTTGGTGGTTATTAAAGAGGAGAAACTCAACCAGTTGTTAAGAGATGGGTATGTCCGAAGCTGTGTGCAAACAGGGATCATAGGTTGCTAACAGATTGTTAGTTGCTTTGTGTAGAGATGGGGTGTGTGGACAGTCATGCAGTTAATGCTCTCAGGCTGCCAACTGTGGGGCAGCAAGTATAGTCCACACCAAGGGCAGCTCCGGTTGGCTGCACTATTCCCTGTGTTTACCTGCCTCACTTGGGCATGCAGATGACATCCATTGTTCTGAGCTCCTTTATTAAAGCAAGCCCAGGAACCAGTGTGTTTGGAGATTCACTTCTCCCATTGGCACCGCAATCAGGGAATGCTCTGTCTCATAACTTCATGGTGGGTAACTGTTGTCTCATCTGCAGACATCTACATTTAGAATCTGAGAAAGTGAACAAGATAACAGTGTGTTCTTTTAATTTTTTTTTTCTCCACAGCAGGGTGACTCCTTCCCATCCCCGTTCCTACCACTCCACACTCACTCCCCTTCTCACTGCGTCTGTTCTTTTCTTCCTCTCTCTTTCCTCCTATACTGTCTCTTGTCAACTTTCTGCTACCTCCCTTCTTCAGTGGCAGCTCTGTGACCCCTGGGAGGCTTAGGATGTGCCCAGATTCAGCGAGAGCTCAGAATGGGGTGTGACAGGGCAGGCAGTGAAGGTAGATCCCATCTGTCTCTCCAGCTTGTCCTCAGGCCTGTCCATTGACATTTTAATTTTAGTGTGTATGTGTTCAATATGTACCAGAGGTTCTACTTCGTCATTTTTCAAATCTTTTCAACTTTTATAGTCCCTTTCCCCATTATTCTCAAACTTGTTCATCTGTTCATGAGGTATGTCTATCTTTGAAAAACCCAACATCTTGTTATAGTTCTTTGATTTTTCTCTATATGAATTGATGTGGCTTTTCTGTGGGAAAGAAATCAGTTACATTTAGTTCTATCTGAGTGTAGGCCAAATATTTCCTTTGACATCTTATTGATGCAGGCAGTAGAGGCCAGGGGCAAGGAGATCCTTGCAGAGAGTAGCTGAGTTTGCATCTAACAGAATTTCCTAGACGGGATGGCCAGAGGCAGTCCCCAAAGCACAGGGTTTGGATCAGAATTGAACCCAAGGCCTATAACAATGGCGCTGTTGTCTTGGTTTTCATGTCACCCTCTTCCATGGCCTTAACAAATGATGTGCCTTGTTCTTCTGGGGAAGCTTATGAGTGCATTTTCTATTGATGTTTAATCTGAAGAAGCAAACACTACCTAAGGGAGAAGAATCTCTATTGGACTGTCTACCTTAATGGTACTGGAGATAACTAGAACCCACAACACTGAATATCTGTATATCTTATCACACAGATCTCTCCAGTATGACAGCTGGCTTCAGGGCAAATCCATTTCTGCACTCAGTTCACCAATCTGTTTTCTATGTTGCTCTAGTTAATTTTATTAACTTTATTTTTTTTGTTCATGCTTTTATAATATGTGTGTGTGTGTGTGTGTGTGTGTGTGTGTGTGTGTGTGTGTAATTGGAGAGCTTCTCTCCAGGTTCCACCAGGCCCCAGTGGGCCCACAACCCATGTATAAAATAATCTACAGACACTTATATTATTTAAACTGCTTGGCCATTAGCTCAGGCCTACCATTGTCTAGCTCTTACTCTTATATTTAGCCCATTTCCATTAATCTATACTTTGCCACGTGGCTCATGGCTTACCAGTACCTTACGTGTGTGTGTGTGTGTGTGTGTGTGTGTGTGTGTGTGTGTGTGTATGTGTTTATGTCTGTGTATATATGGAAGCCAGAGATCAATATTGGATGTCTTCTCCAAGGACTCTCCACCTTACTTTTTGAGGCTGTCTCTCCCTGAAACTGGAGCTCCTTGATTGATCTAGACTGGCTATCCTGTGATCCCCAGGGAGCTTCTTGTCCTTGCCTCCACAGTGCTATAATTACAGGGGTACATCACCCTGCCTAGGTTTTTTATGTGAGTGCTAGGGATCAAAATAAGGTCCTGGTGATTGTGAGCACCAAGGACTTTAATGACTGAGCTGTCTCCTCAGCCCTCTAGCTTTGCTTTTCATAATGATTGAGTCTAATAAGTGCTACCAGTATGCGCAATGGTATGGGACACCACCCATAGGAGCATGGGATCACATTACAGAAGAAAATTGACTCTTCTTCCCCTAGCTACCATCAACTACTGGTAGCTCCTCAGACAGGGGTGGGGACTCATGAGCTTCTCCCTCTCCAGTTATTCTGTCCCCTTTCCATGATATTCTATAAAGTAGGTGTGTGTGTGTGTGTGTGTGTGTGTGTGTGTGTGTGTGTGTGTGTGTGTATTCCACTTAGGGTTGAGCACTGGTATCACTTACTCTTTGCACTTTGATAAACTGTGGATATTTGTATTAGCCACCAGCTTTGATACAAAGGAGTTTCTGAGTTGAGGATGAGAATTGCACTTGCCTGTAGAGACAAGGATGAGTATTCAGAAGGCAGGCCAATGCTTTGTCCCTTTAGCAAAACAATGGTAATAGGATCCTTGACATCCCTCAGCTTCTTAGCAAAGTTTACCACACCAGGCATGAGTTCTTTCCTGTGTAGTGAGCCACAAATTCAATGAGAGTGCTGTTGGTTATTCATGACATTCATACCATTATTGCGCCTGTATGCACATCCTGCCTGGCTGGCCATTATTATAACACAGAGGGTTCACAGCTTCATGGTTTTTATTACCCAGCATCCTACAAAGTATCTTTTGGGGCTATGAAAGCTAGGCTAGAAAGTAGAAGCTTCCAGGTCAATATCAGCTTGATTTCTTCACATCCTGTGATGTGTGTGGTGTCTTCAGTGAAGGGGTCTTAGCATCAAATTCTAGTGGATAAAAAAGATCAATGGCAATGGACTGTATTATTTTCAAGGTCTCCAGGACCACCCTGACCAACAACTTGACAAGGGTATCCGGCAGCCTGGAATTGAACTTTTTTATTTGATAGCCAATGGCTTTGGGGGATGAGAATTATCCTTCATGTAGGGCAACTCTAAACACTCACACACTCACACACACACACACACACACACACACACACACACACATACACAGGAGGGGGCAGGGAGAGAGATGTTAGAGATGTGAGTTTCTCTCTGCTGCCCTGGTTTCTACATATCTAAAGATTTAAAGCTGGGAACCACATTTGAAAGAAAATGTTAGACATTTTTCTTTTGTTGTCTAGGTTACTTCTCTCAGTATAATTATTTTTCCAATTCCATTCAATAACTTGCAAATTTCACAACTTCAATTTTCTTCACAGCTGAATAGACTTCCAATGTCTGAGTGTATGGGATTTAATTATCTATTTATCAGCTGCTTGTTATCTAGGCTGAATCCATTTCCTAGCTACTGTGATTAGAGCAGCAGTGAACATGGTCATCATGTGTCTCTGTAATAGGATGTGGAGTCCGTTGGGTATATGCCCAGGAGTGGTGGTGTTGGGCTGTATGGCAGCTCTGTTTATGTCTTTTTGAGGAACCTCCACACTGATTTCCAGACAGGATGTACCATGCACCCCACCAACAGTGAATAGACTCCTCTTTTCCTCACCCACACCACACTTTGTGTTGTCAGATGTTTTCTTGATGTTAGCCCCCTTCTGACCAGCACAAGATGAAATCTCAAAGTTGTATTAATTTAGTTTCCCTGATAACTAAGAATGCTGAACACTTCTAAAAATATTCCTCATCTTTTTTGGTATTTCTTCTTGTGGGAGTTACCCGTTCAAATCGGTAGGGCCCCTTTAAAAATAACTTTATTTTTGAAATTATAATATAATTACATCATTTGTCCCCTTCTCTTTCTCCAACCCATCCTGTGCATCCTATTGATCTCTCTCAAACTTGTGGACTCTTATTCTTTAATTGTCATTACACACACACACACACACACACACACACACACACACACACACACACTATAGGACCCAGAAAATCTGAGCTAGATCTGACCTGAAAACCTCCTTACTAAGGACTAGACTTCATGACACCAGAAGATTTCCATGCAAGCTTCCAAAGGAGGAAAGGAACTAATATTCCTACCCAGCTATAATGTCTATGAACCACACACACACACACACACACACACACACACACACACACACACACACAAATACCCAGTATGGCACAATAACCCAATGAGGCAATAGTGGAACACATATCTTGGCAGTAACCAATAACTCAGTAATTAGAACTAAGGCCTGCTCAACAAGAGGGAAACCATGTTTGGTATGAGAAACCTATCTAAGTATCCAGGGATAAAGTTGTGAAACTTGGAGTAGAATTTGCAACCACTACTTTATTGAAATAGTATAAAATTCCTAACTGTGTTTTAAATATTTATCCTTACATCCACAGATAAATGAAATGCTTGTCTCTCATCAAAGAAACTTCTCTTTGCATTGGGCAAAGACTATTACTGAAAACCCACAACTGATCAAAAATCAGAGAACAAAAGATCATGTCCAACTGATACATCTACAGCCCAGTTCCTGCACCTAGAACTCAGAGATTGTCTAAGAAGAGAGGTTGTGAAGACTATAAGAGCAAGAGGAACAGGAAATTCGCTGTGAAATTGTCTCTCCTAAAAATGTCAGAGAGGATACACCCATGTTGTCTCATCAATAAGATTGTCTGCACAAGACCTATACAAAGATATCAATGCTGACATTGAAAGAGGAAAGCTTGTAAAATCTAAATCCTAGACAAAGAATTATCAGCAACTGGGAGATGTTGGGAGTAGGAGAAATGGTCTTCTTCAGGGACAAGACACACAACAATCCGTTACCCAATGCTAAGTGATTATCCTGTAGCCCATTTTAATTGGATCATGTTTTATTTAATCTCTCCTCTCTCTCTCTCTCTCTCTCTCTCTCTCTCTCTCTCTCTCTCTCTCTCTCTCTCTCTGTGTGTGTGTGTGTGTGTCTCTCTGTATGTGTGTGTATAAGTTTTTGTGTACCCTGTGCTTGCATGGTGCCAGAGGAGGCCAGAGAGCATGGGATACCATGGTGCTAAAGTTCAGGCACCCATAAGTTGCTTCATGCAGGTGCTGGGAGTGACCTGGGTCCTCTGGAAGAGCAAGTGCTGTGAACTGCTGAGTCCCATCATTTGCTTTCTTGATTCTTTGTTTTTGTTTTGTTTTAGCTCTTTGTATATTCTGGACATTAATCTTTTCTCAGATTTATAGATGCTGAAGATTTTTCTCCTTTCAATTGATGGGTTGTTTCTTTTGCTGTATATCAAAGTATTTTAGTTCCATTTGTCCATTGTTGGTATTAATTAGTTCCTGAATGAATGAAGACTTATTGAAAGGATTTTTCCTGTGCCTACATGATGCAATGTGCTCCCCACCTTTGCCTCTAACAATTTCAGAATTACAGGCTTCACAGTGAGGTCTTGTTTTGTTTGGAGTTGATTGTTTTTTTTTTTTTTTTCAGGGTGAAAGACAGGGGTCTAATGCCATTTTTTTTTTTTTTTTTTACTCAGAGACATCCAGTGTTCCCAGCACCATTTGTTAAAGATGCCATCTTTATTCTCAGTCTCTATGAAGAAAACCTGGTAGATACATTTACAGAAAACCAGGTGGATATAATTACATTGACTTTATCTGAGTTCTCTATTCTACTCCATTGATCTGCACATATGGATTTTGGCAAACAGCATATTTTTTTTTATTTGCTTCTATGTCTCAGAAGAATAACTTGAGGTCAAGATGTTGATCCTTTCAGCATTATTCTTTTTTGATTCAGGGTTGCTTTGGCAAGATTTTTTGCCTATTTTTGTGAAGAATATCATGGAGATTTCTATTGAAATTTCCTTGAATCTGGAAATCACTTTTGGTATTTTACAGAACGGTCCTTTTCACATTAATAACCCTACCAATTCTTGAGCATTGGAGGAAGAACTATATTAAAAAAATCCAGCTTATAGTTTTCACTCAGAGATTTCATTTTTCTTCTTAGGATAAAGTTGAGTAAACATCTAGCCCATTATGCTATTAATAATAGACAAGAGCCTTCACTTTTTCTTCTTATTTGCAGTGTTTTATTTGTTAGTCTAGGTCTGAGAGCATCTTTATGCTTTTCTCTTTGTGACTTAAGTATAGGTAGGTGGTTTTTTTTTTCATTTTTCTTTATTAAATTTTCTACTCACTCTACCTTGGGGGTAGATGTGAGAATGTGGGAATGTGGGGTGGCTTGGGAGCCTTCACTTTTAAGCAACTGTGTAGGTTCATGGGTGCAGCAGACTTTTCCTTCCCTCCTGGAAAAGAAAGATTAGAGGATTCCATGTTGCTAGATTAATATGGATGTCATGATTCACAGAGCTTCCTAAGAACATTTCTGTTGTTTCCATCATGGTCATTTATACTTTTGAAGACAACTTTTCAAGTCTAGAAAACCTCTTAGCAGAACCATGTGATTTTTATATTTGCAATTCTATTGGTTGTCCAAACACACACAAAAAGAAAGAAAGAGAGAGAGAGAGAAAGAAAGGAAGGAAGGAAGGAAGGAAGGAAGGAAGGAAGGAAGGAAGGAAGGAAGGAAGGAAAAAAAGCCAAACAACCCAAAAATACCATAAGAAAAATCCCTTACATAGGCAATGTAATGTATCTTGCAGGCAGGATAATTATTATTAAGTATTTGAAACCTATGAAAATGAGTTTGAAATGGGTTTGACCTTTCCAGGAAAAATTGGTTACTTTAGATATCCTGACATGAAAGTGGTTGGTAGGGCTTTTACTGTAGGCTTTATTGCTACTAAATATGTCACACAGGAACTCATGTGACATAAAGTCAAAGAGTCAAGATTAGGTCATAATGCTTAGTAAGACATAAAGAGGCATTACACAGACATGAAATGTTTCTTGGTGCATATGCTATAGTTTAAAGTATCCATTGTCTTCTGCTTTGCAGTGTAAGACACCTGGCTTTTGTCTCCCACTCAATGCTTTGCAATGATCGATTTAGCAATATACCGGGAATAGTACTAATACACCCTAGGGCTCATTATGAGATGATTATTAAACGATGATCAAAACATCTTGTGTTTATGTGACATCTAGAATGATCTAAAATGGGACTGTTTACAAGCTGGTCAGTAGTAAAAACTCCTTCTGGTTTTTGTTGTTGTTGTTTGTTTGTGGTTTTGTTTTTAGTTTTTCGAGACAGGGTTTCTCTGTAGCTTTGGAGGCCGTCCTGGAACTCACTTTGTAGACCAGGCTGGCCTCGAACTCACAGAGATCCACCTGGCTCTGCCTCCCGAGTGCTGGGATTACAGGTGTGTGCCACCACTGCCCAGCTGCTCCTTCTGGTTTTTTTTTTTTTTTTTTTGTTACATTGTTGATGTGTAACAAATCAAAACATGTGATTCTAAAACAAGAAATCGTCTCCCCTTATCCAGCACAGTGACTCCTAACTCACAGGGACTAAGGCACACTCCTCACACTGTCTGCTTAGCTGCTTGGGCAGACCCTAAGGTGGAGGGCTTGTGGTGGGCATGCAGATATGCAGTGTCAGTGCATTGCTGGGGTATGAACATGCTCTTTGTCTTGGGACTGTGGTCTCTGGGAGAACACCAGCCACTTTGCTGAGAGCAATGGCCATGCTTCCTTGATCTGCACTGTGCCGAGGTCTGATGAGTAGCTGGCAGGGCAGCCAGGGGTCGGGGGAGCAGCGGCAGCAGGAGGCCTGAGGTTTTACATTACAATTCTCTGTTTTCTCTAGTTTTATGACATCTTGACAAGTGTTACAGAATGAAGTGTGTTGTGTGCTTGCAGCAGGTAAAAGGAGCTTATAAGAAGGGAAGGCAATCGCTTCTAACAGTGCATTCTAGTGAGCGGAGAGACAGTGTGGGGCCACCCCAACCTGCCATCTGCTCCTTCCCAAGTGTCAGCAACCACCTTCTGGCTGAAGGGAGAGACATCGAGGAGCACACAGCACTTAGAGCTTGGGTGGCATTTGTGAACAGTGTGAGGTAATCAGTTACCATCAAAGAATGAGCTAGCTCACTGAGATCCTGCGCTTTAACAGGGACATGCTTAAGTTGTCATGGTAAACAGTGAGTGCTAACAAATGGCCTTTGAGTAGAGCAAAGTTAATTATATAGTCTAAGAGATGCTTCAGATTTCATACTATTTTTCAACTAGATAAAATAGACGTTCTCTTAAGACACCTAAAAGGCTCCTACATTTCTGTCACAAGATGCCATCTACCCTATATAATTAAATGTATGCAATGTATAGAACAAGAGGCTAAAGAGTATGATTACAATTTCAGAAGTCAATAATATATACCCCGAGGATAAAATTGCCTACAGCAGTAGCATGCTATAGGGTTTTTAAAGTGTAGAATTTTGTATATAGTAAAAATATTAAAATATAGAGTTTAAATATATATATATTATTATTAAAAGTAATTGCTAAATCCCAAGAGGCTATTATAATTTCTTTTCCTGTTACTGACAAGGACATAAAATATATTCAGATTTAATCTGACTTGTAGTTGGAGAGCTTCTCTCCAGGAGCAACCAAGCCCCCAA
Source organism: Onychomys torridus (assembly GCF_903995425.1). Classification (NCBI taxonomy): domain Eukaryota; kingdom Metazoa; phylum Chordata; class Mammalia; order Rodentia; family Cricetidae; genus Onychomys; species Onychomys torridus. The sequence goes on along the minus strand of NC_050459.1, from coordinate 6,925,002 downwards.
GGTCCCACAACCCACATATAAAATAATCACTCAGACGCTTATATTACTTAAACTGCTTGGCCATAGCTCAGGCCTATCATTGTCTAACTCTTACTTTTATTTAGCCCATTTCTATTAAACTATACTTTGCCACATGGCTCGTGGCTTACCAGTACCTTACATCTTTCTTGTCATGGTGGTGACTGGTGGTGTCTCTCTACCCAGCCTTCCACTTCCCACAATTCTCCTTCTCCTTGTCCTACCTACCCTATCCTTCCTGGCTACTGGCCAATTAGCACTTTATTTATTTTAACCAATCAGAGCAACACATTTGACATACAGAACATCCCACAGCACTTCCCCTTTTCTTTTTTTCAAAAAGCAAGGTTTTAACTTTTATATAGTAAAATTTCAGATAATAAAACAATTATCAAGCAAGAACTACAGTTGCAATATTAAAGAAGATGTCCTATCTATCTTATATTTGTGAGTCTAAGGTTTTATATCTAACTTATCTTTTATCATAACAGAAAATTATAACTATCTAGTCTTCAACCACATCAAAGACCTCAGAAGGATATAATATTACCTGAGAACCTGGAGAAGGATGCAAGCAACTTTTTGGAGTCTTGCAGGGTAGACAGAGACAGCTGGCAGCCTGGAAAGTCACCTAATGTTCCTTTGTAAAGTTGGGGCATTTGTCTTCAGCCCACAGGGCTAGAGTCTCTTGGTCACTTCTCTCAGTGTCCTATAGAATGTCTAGCAGTTTCCTCTGCGAAGCAGGAACCTGAAGAAGCATTTTGTCAAACAAAGTTCAGTGGTCACCTTTCTATGGGTCCTGCATGTCCAGTTGATCAAGCAGTCCAGGCAAGAACAGTTTCTTGCCCAAATGGCTATTTTTGCCAAGGTGTAGATAAACTCCATATGAAGTGTCTTTAATGCCCATCCTCCTCTCTGAAGTAAATTGGTGTTGCCAGGAGCAGACATGTCTCACTTTCCAGAAAGTCTAAATTTAAAAAATATTTTAAATGCCATATTCTGTAGACCTTTGAAGTGTTTGAAGATTACCTGTCTATCTGAAATATATCTATGTATACCTAGAAAACTTAACAGGACTATATGTTTGACTATCATAGAAGATTAATTGATCTGTATTTCTTAATTATCCATTACAATCTAAGTGAGTTGCATAAACATAATACCTCAAATGAGAGTAGAAATATATATATATATATATATATATATATATATATATATAATAACGAAATTAACTTTAAGTTTGTATCAATAGTCTAAAACCTATACCAATGTAAGACATTTTAAACAAGTTGTTTTTCCTTAAAAGTAAGTTCATTAATCTACCCTTTCATCCTATTATATCTATATCATATCCCCTTTTCTTCTTTAGAAAGAAATCACATTCATAACCAACCCAATTTAAATAAAAATATTGGTTTTTCTCTGTCCCACACCAGAGGACTCTTCTGACTTGGGACACAAGAATCTCTTAATCTTTTCTTTTAGCAATATGTCTGGGTTTAGAGAAGGAGTGAGCCAATTCCATATCCAAAGCCAGCTTGATATATTTGAGAATTGGGGCGTAGTTTCTCTTACTACTTCCTGCTGGAGGGGGATGCTGTATCTTATGGGGACACAAAGAAAATTTTAGGATATAGAGTAGTCTGTGAGGGTATATCTTTTGAGCCAGTTGCCTTGAAACTGTTTTAGATGTTGGATCATCTAGGCCATGGTGTCATCAGAGACCTTTCAGGGGGTCTTGGCTGATCAAACCTGATGTATCTTAATCTGGAACAAATCCATGGCCTCTGGATTTCTGTGGAAATAAAAGCAGAGACTCTTTTTCAAAGCAACATATCCTTATATCCAAATTTTGAAGTCAAGATACCTTTAATATTTACATATTTGTTTAACTCAACGGCTTTTACTATCAAATCTTTTTTCTTTAGTTAAAAATCCCAAAGACAACATAAACCAGATTCTCTGTGTAATATCCATCTTTGTAAGACTGAAATGCCACTGTGGCTGCTGGCTCCACCCACCTCAGCTTCCCAAAGTGGTGGTGGTACAGTTTACCACCAGCTCTGTGTCTGGAGCCATGTGTACCATCAACCTTCAGAAGCAGTTCTATCAAAGCAGCACATAGCCCAGAATTTTTTTTTTTTTTAACTAGCAAAGGCTAAATCCACCACACCACGCAGCAGAGTAAAGTATGGCTTGTAGACTCCTCATTCCTGCCACACTGCAGGTAAGACGAACACCAGGAACCCACCATAGTAGCTCAAACAGGCGGGCTGCCGCTAACTTGAGAGAGACAACTAGGAAGCTGTTTTTAGCTCCATTTTAGAATCTTTTTTTCTCAGGTTTTAGGTAGAAACTCTTGCAAATACGTTGGGCACCATTTGTAGGTGGAGATCTTCTCTCCAGGAGCCACCAAGCCCCCAAGGTCCCACAACCCACATATAAAATAATCACTCAGACGCTTATATTACTTAAACTGCTTGGCCATTAGCTCAGGCCCATCATTGTCTTGCTCTTACTCTTATATTTAGCCCATTTCTATTAAACTATACTTTGCCACATGGCTCGTGGCTTACCAGTACCTTACATCTTTCTTGTCATGATGGCGGCTGGTGGTGTCTCTCTACCCAGCCTTCCACTTCCCACAATTCTCCTCCTCCTTGTCCTACCTACCCTATCCTTCCTGCCTGGCTACTGGCCAATTAGCACTTTATTTATTTTAACCAATCAGAGCAACATATTTGACATACAGAACATCCCACAACACTGACTACTTTTCACAGGTGAAGAATGGAAATTTATCATTAACATAATTTAAAAAGGGAAGAATGAGGAGAAGAGACTGGCACACACTCTTGGCAGGAAATAAAATAATTAAAATGTAACATTATATGGACTGAGCAGGTTGTATTTATATATTTAGGAACACTCACATACTGTGTGTATAGAAACAATTGAAGAAAACCAGGGCATGGATTTGAAATAGAACAAGAGGGAAGGGCACATGAGAGGGTTTGGAGAAAGGGAAGGGAAGGGTAAATGATTCCAAAATAATTATTTTAAAATGTTAGCAAAATGTAAGTGAAGAAAAGAGTCTCCTATGAATGTACTGGAATCAATCCTATCATGTTCAGTGATGCTGAATAAAGACGTAGCCGGAACTCTGAGGCATCCACATGTTTGTGCAGAAGCAATGTGGAATACCAGAGTCCAACACTGGGGTTAGATATATACTAACGAAGAAGCAACATGGCTTATCCAAGTATGTAAAGGGAAAGCTGTTTATCTCTTTAAGTGGATAAGTCTTTCACCAGCAGTCATATTTGGCAAATATCTCCATTCATATATGTTATAGGAGCTTTTCCTAAGGAGACAGGGACAAGTGTTTACTTATCCCAGACAGAAAATAAACATCAGATGGAGGAAACAATGTTATCCAAAGCCAGCTTGATGAGCCAATGGGTATCTTGGGCTTATTATAGAAGCTGATTACCCTGCCTCAAATAAGTAAATAAAATAGTTAATATGATCATGATGGTTATGTTATTTTTAGACACAATTCGACATTAAGGAAGGCACTGTTCACAATCTGAAAACGAAGTCCATCTACTTATCCTTATGGTTTCTGGTGACACAATTGTCCAATGGACAGGGACAATCACAGGGCCCAGTTTTACTTCCAAAGGGACATGAGGAGAAACCATGGGTTTAGTGTGGAAGGGGAGAAAGCTGCTGTCTGAACTAGTGTCTTTTAGGCTGTGGGGTTAGTGCCGAATCAGTCAGCATCAAGGGGAGCAGAAACTAGAAAAAAAATCAAATCATGCTGGACCTTCTTTAAACAGATACCTGAAGCCTAGAAGACAGAACAGGTGTAAGAGGTGCATAGTGAGGGGGCACTCAGGGTCTGAGAAACAGGGGTAAATCCGGGAGATGAGATCGGAAGGCATGCACAAGAGGACTGCTGCCGGCACATCATGTGTTAGGAGAAGCCTTGCAGAGATGCGACCCAGGCTAGCCTCTGCCCAGCATCTGTGTGAGAACATCGCCCCACATACTGAAATTTCAGGAAAAGACTGAAATTGGAAACACAAATTACAGTGTTTCCCATTGTCAGGAAGTAAAATATTCGCCAAGTCCAACCACCATACTTCTGGAACAATCTGTGTCTGGAAACAGAATCACAAGCCCCCAAACTCCTAGACTGCTGCCCAGAAAGAAGGCCACATGGGGCAAAACTGTGAGAAGGAAGACCAGGGAGTGTCCAGCCCACCCCCTCTGCTTCCTGTGCTCCCCCATTCACTCCTTGTTGGTGTGCACAGACAGGAATCTAACTGGTTGAGAGGGGCATAGGTTTTTTCATCAACATCCCAAAGTGAAGGAGGGAGGCAGTTGAGAGGGCAGGTCACAGGTTATCCAGCACTGGCTATCACCACATGGGACTTTCTGCACATGTTTGTAATCCTACACTATGGCTCAAATCCTAAATGTCCCCTCAAGAACTCATGCATCGAAGGCTTGTTTCTAGGATGCTGTGTGGTGTGACAGTTTAGACAAAGAGGATGCTGTGAACCTATCCAGGATCATGGGACCTGCAGAACCTCAGGTTGCACAGTGAATATTTAGAGAAAGCCTCAGAAGCAGAAGCAAGGCTATCTGAATGTTCAGACTGGGCAGGAATGAAAGATCCGCCTATCCCTCTACAATCAAAGTTCAAGTCCAAGGTAACAGCTCATAGAGTGGATGTGCCTGAAAGAGCTATGAATATCATGTTTCAGCAATGAGGACCATGATGGGTGCCAATCACTCCCTCCTTACTTGTTAGTAGGGCCCCTGTGTGCACTGTTTTCTGGCTTGTTCTCTTTCTATATCAGTTCATACACATGGATGTCTTCTTCCCCAGCTACCTACTGTCTATTTGTGCTTGCATCTACCTATGACCTCTCTATACCCATTCATCTATCTGTTTGTCTGTCTGTCTGTCTGCCTGCTTGTCTATATCTATCTATATATCACATATCCACCTATCAATTTATAATCTGTTGATCTATTACCTATTAATGTTTCCATTATTTATACATCTATCTATCCATTCTTATATTACCTAATGTATATCTCGCCTCTGTATATAACTTGTTAGCTGTCTTCTGTGTACCTCTGTCATCTGTCTGTCATCTCTCAGACATGTAGCCATCTAACCTGCTTTTTATCACAAGCCTCTTTTGTTTGGAAAGACACTGCTTTTCTCTTCCATCCTTCCTGTTGACTTCTGCCATCTGGGATACCTCTTTGCCTGGTCCAACTAAACATCTCATATACTAGCCTTAACAGATGTATCTCAGGTTGTGCATTTTCTGCTCTGAGTCAACGTAAGACAAGCCACACACAGATGTGTGTCTCATGTCAGACAAACCAAAACCATGAATGGCCAAGACAGCACATCTCCCATAAAAGCCACTAAAGACATATTCTCTAATGAGAATTACCTAGATGAATCCCATGACACAGAATCTAGAAGAACAATCATAAATTTTATCAGAAAAGTCAAGAAATTAAAGAAGGGAACAAATATTTCATTGAGCTCCAAGAAGACAACAAGAAATGTTTGAGTAATGTCCCAGAAAATACAAACACTCAGATGAATGCAATGATACGGATAATTCAGGATTTGAAAATTTAATTTGATAAAGAGATAAAAGCAGTGAAGAGACCACAAGCTGAAATAAAGACAGAATTAAAACACTCAGTATCTCAACTAGAAAACTCAAAGGGAAGTATTGCAAGTAGAAGAAATCAAGCAGAAGACTGAATATCAGAACTCAAAGATTAAAGCAGAGAATCTAGACCAAATAGGCAAAGGATATGAAAATATATATATACAGGAAAGGAACATGCAGAAAATGTGAGAACACCATGAAAAGACCAAATCATTGAATATCAGGCACAGATGAGGGAGAAGAAGCCCAAGTCAATGGTATAGACTATCTTCAACAAGATCATAGAGGAAAACTTCCCCAAATTAAGGAAAGACACGACCATGCAGCTAAGAGAAACACACAGAACACCAAATAATGAGACCAGAAAAGGAAGTCCCCACAGCACAGCACAGTTAAAACTGAAGATACAGAACAAAGAAACATGCCAAAAGATGCTTTAGTGTAGTGAGAAATGCCCTCACAGGTCTGCATGTTACGGAGTTGGTTCTCAGGGTGGCATTGTTGTGAGTGCTATGGGCTTTTAAGATGAGGAGAGTTATGAGAGGTTCTCATGCCATTGGTAATGTGCCCTCAAGGTCACTATGAGATAGCCCCTTCCTCATAGTGCCAGTCAGTCTGCAATGACCACCTTGTTTAGAAAAGAACCGCCCCCATCCCAAATCTTGAGCCAAAGCAACCCTTTGTTCTTTATAAGTCAATGGCTTTTGGCATTTTGTCCTAGTAACATGATCCTCACTAATACAACCTGTTGTGTATATGCTGCTTTCCACTCCTCTCTCCTCTTACAAATTTACAACAGGGTTACCAATGACAATTACATTCCATTACAGAATATTCAAGTAAAAGTGTGGCTGACTTTGCAGAATAATTAACTTCACCCTAGCGATAGCACACTGAATGCTATGATAATGAACCCAATTGATATATATGGTAAAATGAAAATACCAAGTCCTGCATGAGCTGGATCATTAGGCATGGAAGTGATCATGCAAATGAGTATTTGTTGGTGTAAAAAGATGTCTGCAGTACTCTTTTATTACACTCTCACCTAGCTCCAGACCGTGGTCTGGGAGCCATTCTTTGCCTGGCCCAGATCATCATCTCATCTACCAACCTTAGCAGACTTAATGGGTACAGGATTTCCATGTCACTACATAGTGGTGTAGGCTTCTTTACTCACTATAAAATAAACCCGGGCAATGCCAGAGTAGGAAAGTGGCATTTCTTATCACTAGAGAACAGGTAATCTGACTTTCTGAGACAGGCTCCTTCCAGCTCAGTCAGGGGACAGAGACCTAGCAGAGTGATTGGGGTATATGGGTTCAGAGGACCAGGATGCCTGAGCAGTGCAGAGGGTAAGAATTGGTCAAAGAGGTAGGCATGCCTAGCAGACCGCTTACAAGAGCAGACAGGGCTTTAAACTATGATGGAGTGTTACTCTGCCCTGCATTGCTGGATGCATGCCTGTATTTTGTTTTTATTTTTAATTAGTAGTTACACATTAGGTACCATGGTGGAATTCTTTTAAACCATGTGTATTTTGGTAAATTCTCCTCCCTCACATCCGCATCCTGCTCCTCTCTGCCTTCTTGCAACCTCCCGCGTCAAGTCTGCCTTCGGTTTTCATGTCCCCTGCGTCCATGTTGGTCCTATTGTTTGTCTCCTTCTCGGCTCATATTCTAACCCTCTCCTGGTCTCGTTTCTAGTTCTTTATTTTTTTTAAAGCTGTATCCACAGTCATGACTTTCTGTGTGTACATATGTATACATTGCAGACTAGGATTCCTAGGTGAGAAAGAACATGCTTTTTGTCTTTTTGAGTTTGGGTTTCCTATACTTTGAAGATCCATCCATTTTCCTCAAAATGTCATGATTTCATTTTTCATTATGTCTGAATAAAATTTTGTTGTGTACGTGCACCACATTTTCATTATTCGTTCACCTATTGATGGAACATCAAGGCTGGATCCACTCTCTTGCTATTGTGAATGGAACAGCAATAAACATGGATGAGTACATGTCTCCGTGGGAGGGTATGGAGTTCTCTGAGTGGATGCCCAGGCCTAGTATGACTGGGTCATACGGCAGTTCTATTTTTTAGAGAAACCTCTACATTGATTTCCATAACTGCTGTACTGGTTTATACTCTCCTGAGTGAATTAAATGGAAGGAAGAATGAATACTAATTAGTCTCTGGAAGCATTCTAGAACTCACCAGGGTTGCTGGCAGTAGATGGAGAGTGAAGCAGAAACATGCTGTAGGCCTTGTCTAAAGGCTCTCATGGCTCTTCAAAGGACAGAAGACTGAATTGTTCTGTCTTTACCAAGCCTCTTGGTCTTAGCCAGAGCCTCTCTAAGTAGATTTCCCAAAGTGTTAGGTGAGGAGAGTCTGCAGTTTATCTCCCCTGGCTTGATATTTCTGGTGGGTTGTTGTGTGAAACACCACATGGCCAGATGAAAGTGTGCTCTTCAGCCATACAGACCCCTTCCCACTTTGCTGCTGACATGAGCTTTCACAAGCTCTCTTTACAGGGAAATACCTCTAGTCAAATGAATTTTAAAATTCGAAATTTGCCAGTTGAATGAACGGATGGGCTTGTAACCAGGTTACACCAATCCATCAGTGGTCCATATTTTCCCAAACCAGGAAGCAAGAACTAAAAGTAATTGCTCTGTCATTCATATGCTCTGTGGAGGAAAGCTAACAAAATATTAAAAAGAAAGAGAACCTGTGAAAGACAAGAGATTCGATCTGTCCTATAGCTGCCTGCTCGAGGGAGGCTCCTTAGTCTTTGTGTTCAGCTCTGAGTAGCAAATCTTACTATTACAATGCCAATGACCCTCCAAGACTATGCAAGTTTTATTCTAAGTCAAATAAGGTATATGTAAAAAGACAAAGACATTGTTGCATTATGGGAAGTACCTAGGATAGTTATATTAGTGGAGAAAGAAAGTAGAAGAGTGGTCGCCAGGGTCTGCATGGTGGGGTGTGGATGGAGGAGAGGGTTGAAAGGACGCAGCCTTTCAGTGTGGTAGGATGAGGAAGCTGTAGAGATGGACCCAAGTGAGGGCGCAAAGCCATGCAGAGCTGACTGATGACACCCAACTTTATTCACTGCAGAGACAAAATCCATTGTCCCACCAAGCATGGCTTTTCCAGTGTGGCTTGTGTGAACTGCTTTGTCCACAGCCTGTTACACTTCCAGTCTGGTTCCTTAGTGTTCCCCACTCACCTGTCCCTTTACCACATGTATTGGAGGATTAGAGCAACACTGCTAATCTCTCAGATTCCTGCCCTATCACCTTGCAATGTCTCGAAATAGACACACAAGGAGATAACTGGGATCCTTTTATGTGTTTCCTGTCTTCAGAGGCCTCTCCTTCCTAGGTGTGGAGGGAAGCTGTTCTGTCCTGACCAAAGTGGACATCTGTGATGGCTCTTCGGTGTATGTCATGTGAACCTCCAGCTCTTCAGCCATGGTTTTGTTTTTGTTTTTTTTTTCCGAGACAGGGTTTCTCTGTGTAGCTTTGCACCTTTCCTGGAACTCACTCTGTAGCCCATGCTGGCCTGGAACTCAGAGATCTGCCTGGCTCTGCCTCCTGAGTGCTGAGATTAAAGGCCTCTGCCCGGCTTCACCCATGGTTTGAAGGGTATATTTATGTGTTTATCCCCACCCTCCGCTCTCCACCAACTCAGTCTTCCTTCCTTTAGTTAAAGGAGCTAACGCTTGACAAACCAAGCATCTCTAATGACCTCAGGATTCGCTGTCACAAAATCACTGCAGAGAACAACTGTAAAGTGCAAAAGCTGGGCCGCCCTGACAGGAACCCACGGCGGAACACGCTGTTAACCTCTGCCGGGAAGTCGGTTGTGACACTTCCAGCTAATTCTCTAGAATTACAGCAAACCTGGAGTTATTACTTACCTTATTAATGAAGAAAATTGATGACCCAACCATGTTTTACAGAAAGCAAAACAAACAAACAGAATCAAAGAGCCCAGGAAATGGATTCATTTTCCTCAGTGAAAACGGTCGGCAGCTGTGTCAATTTTCAGTCTTCCAGAAGCGTAACACTCGAGTATACACTTTTTTGTTTCTGTTTTGTTTTACTAGTTCATTTAATTAGGAAGAAGATAGAAAATTAAAAAAAAAAAAAAGCAGCGTCAAAGGCAACAAGCTGTCAGTTTTTGCCAACATCCTAAGTCATTCCCTCCTCAGCTTGATTCTGTGAACATCCTACAGATGAAACCTGGCAAAGTCCCTTTGCATGACTTTTATCTTCCCTGAGCAGAAAGCCCTCCTTATGTTTAATTCACAAACATAGACACCAATGCCGACTGAAGGGAAATAAGCCGCTGCTCCCCCAGAAGCTACAACAGGAAGGCAGGAAGTCTCCCCAGTGCTGGGCTGACAGCAGGCAGCGGATGCTTGACACATGATTTGGAAGGCTCATTTTTTTTCCATGGGGGCAAAGTTCTTTCATCTGCTATTCATATTTTATATCCCCCATATTTTAATATATTTTTATTATTAAACAAACAGAAAAAAAACCCGTGTAGCATAAACAAAGAATGTGGGTGGAACTGAACTTTTTGTTCAGTATCAGAAGAATAAAATTCGGTACGTACAGAGTGTGGAAGGGATCCCTCTTGGCCATGCCAGCAGCTTGTAGCTGTGGTTTGAGTTCCAACATGCGCCTGTGGAAGGCACAGCTCTGTCTGATGGACCTGATTCGTTATTCCTAATGTATTTATGGAAATGGTGGTTGGGTACTGCCTGGCTCACAACACATCATCTGTGAGATGGAAATAAATGACTCTCAGTTAAATGCAATTTATTTTTCCCCCTGAAAAGAAGAGTTTAAGAAATGCTTAGAGAAGCTGAAGATTCCACAGCTTGCAAGGTTAGTACTCGGAGTCCTGGATACCACACATCTGCTGTCACCCATTGTCAGAATCTTCATTAGGATGTCGAATTTGCTGCAGTATCCTAAAGGGAAAGTTTACACTTAGTGGGGAAAAGAAAATAATCTATTCTGAACTTAGACATAACATGCAAAATTTCCTCTCTGAATCGCCCCTGAACCCATTAAATAATTATGTAGGCTGATGGACAAGAGCCTGGCCAATGGTAAGTATGTGTAAAGGAGGAGTCTTGGAGTGAGGCTGAGGGCCAGGAGGGCTGAAAGGAGCATAAGAAATGAGAGGGTCTGAGGATAGAGGGGTGTGCATACCACAGCTGTGCAGAGGGCCCCATGTTTTCTTTGTACTTCCGTGACTCCTGAGAATGTGCCAGTGTTCATCTTACTGGAACAGCTGTGGCATGAAGGGGCTTGAGACTCTTAGCCTACTCTTAGTGTTCCCTAAGAGTAGGGAACGTGTGAACATTTCCCTAAGAGTAGGGAACAGGACACAGAATGTTCCCTAAGAGTAGGGAACAGGACACAGAATGACCATAATACAAGCATTTAACTTGAAAAGAAGAAGAAGAAAAAAAGGAAATCTTCAAAGTTAGAAATGAAAGCAGACAGGTGCCAGCCTTCGATGTGGATTTCTCTGAAACTGAGACATGCTAACCTTTGACACAGGCATTCATAGACAGTTTTCATTGTTTTTTTTTTTTTTTTTTTTTTTTTTTTTTAACAACAGACACTTTCTAAATCAGTGGCTGTAGTTGCTAAGACACTAGACATCACCAGACTGAGTAAGTGTACTGTCACCTAATGTTACCCATAGTCTCTATTGCTCTAGCACCTCTCTCAGTCTGGTTCAGCAGCCCACAATCTCACCCTGCCATCATGAGGAGAGTCTCCAGCTTATCTCCCATTGATGGCTGACTGAGCAGGACAGTGGTTTGATTTTTCTGGTGTGTTGGTGTATGAAACATCACATGACAAGACAAAACTATGCTTCTCAATGATACAGGTCCTTCCTGCTTGGTTGGCACATTTTGAAATGATTTTATATTGTATTGTTCAATAAATATGGTGTCTCTGTAGTTTAAAATATTAGTTCAAGTTTGCTTCACGGCTCATGTGGTTATTTCCTCCTTTTCAGGTTTTAACTTCATTGCTTTTTCATAGCTTCTAAATACCTTTCAATTAGCAGATATTAATTTTATAAATGGGAAGCCTATTATGGTGAAAGGGTGAGATAAATGCCCAAATCCATTAACTCAAAATTAATAAATACAAATTATTGGTATAATGATATAAATAGAATGTATGATTGAGTCAACAATGAATTAGTATCTAATGTCTTTTAAAAATCTCAGTATTGTAGTTTTGCACAAGTGATATTCTGGACATGTGCCTAAACACATTTCACATTTTGGTTTATAAACTGTACAGCTGCTTTATTTTTCTTGTTCCTTCATTACATGAAAGGGACACTTTCCCTTAATTGGACTCAGTACCATGTGAGGGTTAAGGTGAGGGCTGGGTTTGTCAGACTCCATTCTGCTACCTTCTCACACACATTCATACTCTCATAAACACTCCTGTGGAAAGATCCCCAGTCAATAGCATAAGTTTCAAAATATCTGATTATCCACCATGCAGCATCAGCTTTTTGCTCAGCAATGTGGTACATGAGTTTCTAGATTACACAGTGGTTTGATCTGTAGAAAAATAAAGCCACAGGATGGTTTTGATATCTAGTATATCCTAGAGAGCGAATTATTGCCAAGAAGACATTTGCGACTGGTTATTTTTGAGGCATGGTTATTTCTTCACTTAAGAGCACGATGGATGACTCATGTTCATATCTTCAGTAGATGGTGCCAGTGGCAGCAGAAAAAAAGAGTTCTGATCAGAAAACACTTGTGACAAGTAGGAAACATCAAAATACAAAACAAAGCTTGAAAACATGTATCTCATTGAAATCAGTGAGGCACCATGATCTGTTTTCTCTCATCCTGTGGTCCAAGATATTAAAAGAAAAGTTACAGATTAAAAATCACACCTAAGATTAAGACTTACAAAATCTTCTAACCTCTTTCACAAGAGTAAGTATAATAAATAATCAAGAATGAAATGTAAAGATAAACACAAATGATAATAAAGTATTAATTTCTATAACTAATATGAATATCATGTACCAATCCTATCTGAGTGTTACAGGAAGATGGTCAAAGTCAGCAAAGTGGGAACTTACAGAAATTTGCATGGCCCACAGGATGACAAGTAGCCATTTGTGTGGGTGGAAGTTTCTGTCTCTCCAGCAACTCCCAAATACCCAGCAATTGACTCAGAGGCTTAATATTAATTATAAATGCTCTGCAGGTAGCTTAGGCTTATTACTAACTAGCTCTTACACTTAAATTAACCCAAAATTCTTATCTATGTTTGGCCACATGGCTTGGTATCTTTTCTCAGTACAACGTTCTCATCTTGCTTCCTCTGCATCTGGCTGGTGACTCCTGATTTCACCCTTCTTTCTCCCAGAATTCTCTCTGTGTCAGGCTATATTGCTCAATCTCTTCCTGCCCAGCTATTGGCCAATCAGCTTTTTTATTAACAGTGAGACCAATGCACATTTACAGTGTACAAAGATTGCTTCACAGCACATTTGGACACAGGTTAATGGAAATTAAACAAAAGTGAAGATTTGGCTTTCAGTCAGTCACTATGTCAGAACATTTCTAAGTTCAATCTACACCTCATAAAAACAAATGTCAGCAACAGCAACCACTTAGGTTCACTGGCAGTTTTGGGAAGCTAACTACAGTCACAGAAGGATCCCCTGATGTCATTTCCTTGGAAAACCTTGAGAAGAACAGAACTTTCCCTGGAATTAACCCATCCTCACTTTGACTATGGGACTAGGATTCCTCTTACAATTTTGAAGACAAAACAACAGTCTGTATTCAACGTATCTAATAATGTGTTCAAGCATGATAAATAAATCCTCTAATAGTGACCTCATTCCTTGGAACCCTTCTTCATGCCTCCCTTTGAGAACAGTTGTCCCAGGCAGTTCATTTGCCTACAGAGATCAGTCATACTATAGGAAGAACAGACACCAAACACTTGTTCTTCATGGCATTGAACATTCAGCCACACGGTGTATCAGCTGTGCAAACCCAGCCATTCTGTGAACCACTGACACTTCCCTTTGTCTTTCCTTCCACTTTGGGCTTAAAAACCCCAATCTTCTGATGCAAACCCCAATAATCTCTCTTACTGTAGCAGAAAAGCTCTTCCCAGAACATGGGGGAGCAGTATCATGAGATGAGTAGATGGAAGCAGGAAAAAACAGCAAGGCAGGTAGGTGGTCAAAAGGAGTTGGAAAAGGAGGAGGCAGTCAGGTATTTCATGGTCTAGATACCCGGACATTTCCATGTGCTTGGCCATAGACAAAACTATGGGCTTCCTTTCTGAACTTTCATTGGCAGCTCTGTCTGAGCTTGCTACACGCTGACCTGGAGGCAATCTAAGCAGAGTTTGGGAGGTTCTGATCTGAGGGACAGTCCCAATGGAGTTCATGAGATATTGACCTGGAGGCAATCCCAGTAGAATATAGGAGATACTAATCTGGGGGTTCATCCAGAATTTAAGATGTGGCACCTTCCAAACTCATGATCCAAACTTCCACTTATTGAGAAGGTCATCACCAAGTCCAAAGTAGACAGTTTGGTTAGATAATCTCACCTAGCGTGGAGCCCCACAACAGGAGTGGCAGTCAACATGTCACCAACCATGACAACCGAGTTGCACTGCCCTTGAAGGCAGTGGAGAAAGACTGGGTTTTCAATCACAGCCCTAGAGGAAAGAGACCTAAAATTTTATTCTACAAGTCAAGCCCTGTTACATGGGAATTTGAGTTTTCAACGTAAAAGTCTGTGAGAATCTCCAGCAGACAGGCCCATGAAATCTTCCTGGATTTATTTGTGCTCATAAATATTGAAAAAGAGGCAACCACAATTTCTGTGGGTCATTCTTGAATTCAAGCCCAGGTTTCAAAACACTGACACAGGCAAAGTTTCAAGGATCAGAGGCTTAAAAAAAAATCAAAGTATAAGGAGAGATGGGAGAAGAAACGTTAAACAAGAAGCCATAGGAAAATCATGGGAAACAAAGAGCCGTAGAAAGAGTCTTCAAGACAACAGCATAAGAATTGATTTTGCCTTTTGAGCAGACTGAAAATAAATTTTTCCAGCATGCTTGAAGACTAAAGAATAAGATTGTCAAAAGTAAGAACAAGGGAAGGGAATGAAAACACCCAGGTGTATTTGAAAAACAAACAAATGATTAAAAAACCTTTGAAATGTAAACATGCAAAAACTGAACGTAAAACTGAGTGAATACTTTGAAGAGTACAATAGATAAGGGAAAGTTAATAAAATCACATGAGAGAGTAGGATAGAAAAACTGTAAGAATTTTTTAGACTTTTCACAACCAATAAAACCATGTTGAAACTTTTCTTTGTTCAGAATGATTGTCTCACTTCCAAATTAACTCAATGAGCAATCTAACTCAAGAAGTCAGACTTGTCAGTAGTTCAAAATGGGCTTCACTGTACAGGAGTGACGTGTCTACTAGACTGACCACATGGTTCCTGGAGGCCTAGAGAAGAATCTGTTCTCTTCTTTGTCCCAGCTTCTAGGTAATGCTCAGAGTCATATGACCATGACTGTTCCCCCATCTTCCACAGTGGTGGCAGATTGTCTTGAAATCCCCCTTACTTACACAGATCTTGGGGTTATCTGTGGCCCAGATGATTCATGCAGATGACCTGCATACTGCAACATCAGCAGGCTGGCAACCTTGTCTATACCTGACATTTGTGTTTACTCTCAACCTGTCACCTGACACATTCACGGTTTTCAATTATTGAATAACAGGGATGTGCTTTAGAGATCACAAATTGGCCTACCGAGGATAACAGTCATGCCATTCAGATATCTGACAAATCACAAGGAGACAAAATGTCTCCAAAGATACGTGGAGTCTTCCAGACAAAAATGGAAGCACATTCAGAGAGAATTTTTTTTTCATTTGGAAAGAAATATTTTATTAGATGTTATTTAACACTAGAAATCTACATTATATCTTTTTATTATTATTAATATTTATTTATTTTACATACCAACCACTTCTCATTTGGTCCCCTCCCTCCCACCTCCTTTCTATCCCCCCATCCACTCCTCAGAAAGGGTAAGGCCTCCCATCAGAGTCAACAAAGCATGACATACCAATTGGAAGCAGGACCAAACTCCTTCCCACTGCATCAAGGCTGAGCGAGGCATCCCATCATAGGGAATATGTTCCCAAAAGCCGGCTCATGCACCAGGGACAGATCTTCTTGGTTCCAGTGGGCCACAAACAGACCAAGCTACACAACTGTCACATACATGTAGAGGGCTTAGGTCAGTCCCATGAAGGTTCCCTACCTGTTGGTTCAGAGTCTGTGAGCTCCCACAACCCAGGTCAGCTGTCTCTGTGGGTTTCCCTGTCATGATCTTGACCCCCTCTTGTGGAGAGTAAAATTTTATGTTCAAAACACAACAATAATATCTTAGAATTCCATACCTTAAGAAAACAGTTTGCAGATTTTATGACAAATGGGGACATAATCAGAAAAAACAACAAAAAACAAAATACCTTAATCATCAAAAGGCTTCACTAAAGTCATCAAAGAAAATATATTTCACAGAGGATGAAATGGTCCAATAAGCCAAATCTGAGCTGTCATAAAGTGCATGGAAAATCATGGTAGACACAAAACATGACTGATGTCCCTTCATAACGTGTGTCAGGAGTGGTACAGCTGGGTCATTTGGAAGAATCACTTGCATAAAAGGGGATAGAACTGAACTAACCTAAAAAAATCAAGTATTACATGTCTCATGTTGCATGTGGTATTCCCTCAAACAGGGAAAAATGATGGCAAGTTAAAAGTGGAAGGGGACACTGGGGAATAAGAAGAGGGTCACAGGAAGGAGAGTGTGAGTATGGGAGGGGAGGGTACACATAACATGTTCATGCATTTGGTTTCTAGAACTCTCACTAGGTACCTCTCAAACATCAAATTTAACTAAATAGGTACCATGGACTATCACAGTTAAATTTCTCATGGATCTGATGCCTGTTCCACAGGAGAGAATTTATACATGGTACAGGAAACATGGCTTAAACTCACTGCCAGGGCAGTACAGATCCAGTGTATGTGCATGTGTGTGTGCCTGTATGTGTGCCTGTGTGTGTGTGTGTGTGTGCGTGTGTGTGTGTGTGTGCCTGTGTGTGTGTGTGCCTGTGTGTGCGTGTGCCTGTGTGTGCCTGTGCGTGCCTGTGTGTGCCTGTATGTGTGTGTGCCTATGTGCATGTGTGTGTGTGTGTGTGTGTGTGTGTGTGTGTGTGTGTGTGCCTGTGTGTGTTGTTGATGATCCTGTTGTCAAGCTACCTTCCACATGTGTTTACATCCGTACATTTGTGCTACTTTCGCTCTCGTCAGAGAAGCTTCTTATAGCAGAGTAGTGATCAATGCAGTGACTCACAACTGTTCCAAATGCCATGAATAATTTCAAACTCTTAGCTGTAGAGGGGACAGCTATACAAGCCCCCAAAGGCTCAGTGAACATCTTGGAAGAGAGAGGTGGGAAGAGTGTGAGAGCTGGAAGATAGAGCCTAGGGATGTGAAATGCTGACTTTCAGATGTGACATGGCTGGTCTACATAGGAACTAACCTGCACAAAATCAAGACAGTTAGAAAACCCAGCACGGGGCTGGGAGGTGCTCCCAAAGGCTCCGCCCCTCCTTGAAGACATATTGGTGATTGATGGCTACCAGGAGAGGGAGAATAACTTTTCTTTGGTGGCCATTGGTAGGTTGAGCATCCCCAGTGGGTGACTGCACATCCATGGGCACATGGGAAGCACTAGTTTGACTAAGCAAGTGGAGGTCAGAGAACAACTTGCAGGACTCAATTCTCTCCTTATATTATGTGTGTCCCAGGGATTGAACTCAGGTCACCAGGCTTAATGACAAGGGCCTATATCCACTGAGCCACATCACTGGCTAGGCTAAAAAATTAATTGGTAATAGCTAAATTTAGCAAACATTTAGAATAGTTGAATAGCTTTGGTTTTGCTAGTGTGACTGTAAAATATGACCACACTGAAAACAGTCTTCGGTTTTACCACCATCATCGTCACCATCATCATGGTCACTATCATCACCACCACCATCATCACCATCATCATCACCACCATCATCACCACCACCATTACCACCACCATCATCACCACCATCATCACCACCACCATCATAATCATCACCATCATCATCACCATCATTATCACCACTACCACCACCACCATCATCACCATCAACATCAGTATATGTTGAATGTACATGGCAATGGGTTTCATACACACATTTCATGTGTATTGAGCATACTCTCTCCAAATTTCCCCTCTCTTTTCTTGACCCTCTCTTTTTGTTGGTTTAGACAGTTTTGCTTCTACCTCTATGTCATACACACACATGAATTATATATTTATATGAAATCTAGGGCCCATAAATGAGTGAGATTGCACAACATTTTTCTCCTAAGACTGACTTACTTGCTCACTGTGATCATCTCCAGCTGTATCCATTTTCCTACAAATGACAGATTGATCTTTAGGACTAAGTATAATTTCATTGTCTGTGCATATGCGCTATGTTTTTTAATCCATCTCCCTGTTGATTGATGCACGTGTAGGCATGTTCTCTAACTCACCTACTGTGAGCAGTTCTGCAATAAGAATAGAAGTGAGAGTATCTCTGTGATATGATGATTTGGAGTCCTTTGAGTGACACTTAGGCATGGTACTGTTGCAGCTACCAAGCCTTAGCTATCGTATTCATGGACATTCAGTAGAGCAATGAAAAATGGGACACTAGGTTTATAGAAAACCCTGTGGCTTCTTCATTCACATTGATCAAGAAGTGGAAAGATGTTAGATGTGCTTCAAGAAGCAGATGAAAAAGACAAGGTAAAAACAAAGTACACATATACCACGTTCTCTTCATCCATTCATCTGTTGATGGACACGGAGACTGTTTGCATTTCTTAACTGGTGTTAATAGCGCAGCAAGAAATGTGGAAATGTGAGTGTCTCAATGGTGTAAGGACTTGGAATCCTTTGGGGACACTATAGTTTTAGTCAATCATGAAAAATGCAATCATGACTTCAGGAAAATAGATGGGGCTAGAGATTGTTAGGTTAAGAGAAATAAGCTGCACTGTGAAAGACAAATGTGATGTATATGGAATCTATATGCACACATTTTTAGGACATAAAGGTGGAAAGCAGAGGGAAACCATAAAGGGAGTGAGATGGGGGAACAAGAGAGGTTGTTGGAATATATGCAATCAAAAAATACAAGGGACATTAAAGAGAAAAAGAACCAGCAAGAGGAAGCAGAACAAGTAAGAAGAAAGCATAATTACATATGTGCATGAAAATGCAGCAATAAAATCTGTCATTGTATGCTAACAAAAAAATAGATAATGAAATAATGACACCTGTATTCACTACAGACAGTGAGACTTTCTCCACACTCACTCTGCCAGTAATTCCTGGGGTGAGTCCAGTGGGTAATAAATAGTCATTTAGATATTATTTTCTAATCTTGCCATTTTCTTCACAGTTTTTGCCATGGAAACAGGTCTAGAGGAGTCCTGGCAGCCCTGATGGGTGAGCCTCCCCTCTGCCCTCTGCACACAGTTGTGGCAGGGGTGGCACTGAGCGGCAGGTCCTGACTCAACACTCTTCAGAACATTTCTCCCCAAGACTGCAATCAAACCCTTGTTCTCTCGGCAGTAATTAAGATGTGCTACTGCTGCTGTTGTGAAAAGAATTTAATTTGGTTGAAAATTTACTCTTTCGAGCAATTTTCTTTATACTGGCCCCTAAATTAAGATGTTAGTAGACATATTTTTAGGTCCAAATGACAGGTCTTACTACTTCCTCTACATATCCAATCTACTCTTTAAGTAGAGGGAAGTTAAGCAGTTTGATGCATAGTTTTTGCCAAACCAAACAATTAGTTTCTGCCAACTTAGAGAATTTAAAGTTTTTTTTTTTAATTCTTAAAATTGCTCCTATTTATTGTAAATATATGTAGGTGCACAAGCCACAGTAAACATGTGGAGTTCAGAGGAGAACTTTTGGATGTTGGTTCTCCCCTTTGGCTGTGTGAGTCCCAGGGATCAAATTCAGGTCCTCAGGTTTCCAGCTGCATCTGCACCCACTGCACCATCTTGCCAGCCCATCAAGCTATTTCTTCATAGATTTCATAGATTAGCATCTCTAAGTGAGTTAAATACCCAAGACTCTCTAATGTGGTAGATATTGGGTTGGAGTTCTTTTATGACATATAATTTCTGTAACAGCTTTTTTTTTTTTTTTTTAGTGTCTATTGTACTTCCCTTCTGGTGCTCCATGACGTAAATATTTGTCTTTCTCAAAGCTCTGGTTCTTTGAAAAGCTCATGGCAGGTGGCATCGTTACACTTTGTCCTTTACACTGGTAACGCCTGCACCAAGCATTAAATGTGTCTCTGCCCATCATGAAGCATGAACACAACTCAAAGACTTCGATGTACTTTATAGGTCATTTGCTTCATATTTACATCCAAGGTTGCACGCTTATCTGTAAAGCTGCTTTTTGTACTCAAATGATACAGCCCTGGATTGTGTGTGTGTGTGTGTGTGTGTGTGTGTGTGTGTGTGTGTGTGTATAACAAAAGCCAGTGAGCATCAATCCACTCACTGTGCAGAAGACCCTTTAGCACACAAATGAACTCTACTCATGCAATTTTAATTTGCAGTGACTCTAGGGTGTGAAAGCCAATAAGTGAAGAACCCTCTAAAATCAGCAATGGCTTAGTTGAAAATTCATCATATAAAAGGACAGGAAAAACTTATTTGGCCAAACACCAAAAATGTAGTGAAAGCAGAAACATATTTGGATTATATATTTAATAATCTGCTCACCTTGCATAGGATTGTGAATCTCTGATTGCTGTGTGACCGTCCCCCAATTATGTATGAAACGTACTCAATGCTTCTCTTTCTTCCCTCACTCAGTCACATATTCTCTCTATTTAATATCTTGGGCTCAATGTATTGTTCATAACTAAGTTTACTCATTTTATTGTTCATAACTAAGTTTACTCATTTTCCATGAACAGTGTAGAGGCATACATATCAATTCTGCTCACAAGACATGCAAATGAGTTTAATAATTTCTGTAAACTAGCTTTGTGTTAGGGTACCTGTTTCGGGGCAATGCATTAACGTACTTATTTAAATGCAATCAAGTTTTAATAAGAAAGCCAATGTGTTCAGCACTTCAAAATACTCAGACTGGGAGTTCTCTCTGTGCCCACAAAACTGTGCTTAAAACATTGTCTACAAGAACATTCTTGCTTTAAGAGAAGGCTTTTTAGATACCTTACTATTATTGTATCCATTTTAGAAAAAAATATTTTTTAAAAATTGAAATCAGTTTGTCTAGATGAAAGCTCATTGTTATTGGATTAAGAGATTTAGTCTGTAATTCTTTTAAATTGTCAGTTAATTTTTTTATTTTGTCAATTTAATTTTTCTATTAAGTAGAAATGTGTGTGTTTGGCTATAAAATCTGCCTTTGGTAGCATTTGCTATTTCATTCTCTCAAAGAAAATAGAAACAATTAACACATAACTAGTTATATTTGTTTGTTTTGCATTATCTGATGTGATTTTTATTAAATTTATTATCTGACAGTTCCATACCCATACATGGTTCCTTTGATGACTCTTACTCCCACACTCTCTTATTCCACATAGACCTCTGTTGCCTTCTGTAGTTCATTTCCTACTTTCTGGTCTTTCTATTTTATTTTGTGACCCACTGTGGTTATCCAGGGCCATCTACGTGACCTTGGGTGTGGAATTAACCACTGGAGCCTGGTGAGTTCATCAGTGGCTACCAAACTGAAGACAGTGAATCCCCTTTGTACCCTTTGTAGCATCCTTCAGTGGAAAATAGTTCTCCAGAGGGCAGTTAAGACAGTGTTGGGTGTTCTGGCCAGCTTCTGTCTCCGACTTCCCAGCATTTGCTCAACTGGCCAAGTTCAAACCTACAGTGGCAGAAAGGTTTGCTCATCTGAAGACAATCTTTCATATACCAATAGCAGAGACTAATCTTTGACTCCCACCATCATACCATGGTCAGAAGGAAGGCCATTTACCTCTCATAGAAGGTAGCAGTCTGTCCTCATTGGAATAAATTGCATTACCTTGTGGAGATGCATCAATTTTCTCCACCCAGAGTCTGCCTCAATCCAGCACCCAGTGGACTTAAAAGTGGCTGAGTATTAACTCTGTGACAAAAAGAGCTGACACTCTAGCTTAAGAGGAGTAAAGATTCATTCAGTGTCAAGATTTCAGTTTATTGGCCTTGGTTCCATTGACTCTGGGCTTCTGGAAAGGAGCATGCAGATGAAGCTTGTCATTTCATGGCACACAGAGTAAGGAAAGGACCAGAGAAGGAATGGCTTTCAAACCCATTAGTGAGCAACATCCTCAAGTAGGTCTGTCCCTTTAAAGTTCCCAAATTTAAAAATTCAAAACAGAATGCTTTGAGCCTGTGGGAGACATTTTATTTTCAAAACACAGTATCCTAGCCACCGGTCAAAGGCTCGTGACCACCTCATCATGCAAAATTTATTTAGCCCCTCTCAGAGTCACCAAGATCTTCCCAGCTCCAAAGTTGCTCAGAAGTCAAAACTCAGCATCTCTTCTGAGACTCAGAGGAACTCTAAATTGCAGTCAACATTGTAAAAACACTTGACAGAGCCCATGCACCATGACAGAGTAAACATTTCCAGTTTTTACAAAGAGGAGAGGGGACAGAGCATGGAGGGATGGGACTGAAACAGGACTGGAATCCTGCATGGCAAACATTAGATCCTTCAGATTTTTGTTGGAAGAGAGGACACCTGTGAGGAGGTGATAGCTTCAGCAGGCTTGAGCAGCCCCATCAGATGGACTGGCTGTTTTCTGCCCACCTGACCCTTCCTTCCTTTGAGTTGGTGTCATTCATAGACTCTCTTCAGCAGGCAGTCCACAGTCCTGCCATCTTCATCACCCTGAAGGGCCCCATTACAGCTTAGCCCTCATCTCACACATCATGCATGCCAGGATCCTGACCCTCTCGTAAATTGCCCGGACGCGGACATCGGAGCTTTTCTTTGAAATCTGGGTGGAAGAATCCATTACCTCATAACTCACACATTGTGCATGCCAGCAAAACTAGCATCACGTGAATAAAGCCAGAGTCCACAGCCAGCTGCAGCAGTGGCCTGCATCCCTAGCACTGTGGCTACAGGGATTTCCAAGTGCTTGGTTAGATGAAGCCTGGGAAACGCTTTTCTGGGTGGCCCTGCTCATGCAGAACATCCTGCAGTTCTCAGAGTCTTCTTTCAAAGGAGTAAAAACCTTTGCACTATTGATTCGGGGATTTGGAGTCCAGCTAATTCTTAAAATGCCATGAGGATAACTTCTAATTCTATAATATCTCCTGAGGTAGAAAAATGAGGTTTTTCTGTGTTAGTAGACTTCCTCTTCTCTAAGAGTCTACAGAAAAAAAAAATCATTTAGCTTTGTTATTTTTCAGAACCTAAGAATTCTCCCTAGTTTTCCATGAAAAATTACTTATTTTAATTTTCTGATTTACCTGGAGCTACATTTGTAAACTATTATTGAAGAAACACTCCACATTTCATGCTTTTCACAATGTTACTTTTCTTGTTTTTATGTATCTCCTTTCAGCTTTATTGAAACATAATTTGTTAAAATGTATATCTTTATGATACATAAGATGATTTGTATATGATGAATTTGTTGCTGAAAATAATTTAAAAATAATAATTTAGCATTTTAATTCAATGCATGAATCATCCCCTTGGAAGAAAAAAACAAAAGAATTACTAAAGGGAGATTCTTATTTTTCTTTTATTGAAAAAAGATTTGTTTCATATAATATGTCCTGATTATGGTTTACCCTGCCTCTGCTCCTCCCAGTTTCTCCGCACCTAAAAAGAGGGTGTTACTTTTATTTTTGTCCTTAATTTTAAACATTATTTTCTTTATTTTATGTGTATGGATGTTTTGTCTACACGTATGTCTGTATAGAGTATGAGTGCAGGCCTGAGGTCAAAGGAAGCCAGAAGAGGGCGCTGGATCACCTGGGCTGACAGCTGCCACGTGGGAACTGAGCCCAGGCCCTCTGAAAGAGCAGCCCACACTTTTAACAGTGAGCCATCATCTCTCTGCATCCAGTAGGTTTTTTTCAAACGTGCTGTATATGCTTAAGCAACGCAGGCCTCACCTTTGAATGTCCCTTACCAACTTTATTGTCCCTTGTCTCAGCTCTACCATTATCTATCATTAATAAAATGATAATGTCACCTGTTGTCTTGTTCTTCACCACAGACAGGCATTTCACCATTAAGAGGGAGACTAGAGCCTGGGTGGTGGCGGTGGCACATGCCTTTAATCCCAGCATTTGGGAGGCAGAGGCAGGTGTATCTCTGTGAGTTCAACACTAGCCTGGTCTACAGAGTGAGTTCCAGGACTACACAGAGAAAACCCTGTCTCAAAAGACAAACAAACAAAACAAACATAAAGGGGGAGACTAGCCAAAGTATAAGAGGCATATATTAAGTCCATGTATAGCAAGAGATCAAAATATACATCTCTGGAACATAGATAGATACAAATATAAAGAATGTGTCCTTGCATACTCCTGTTTCTAGAACCTGGCTGTTATGCAATCAGACCTAGAATACCTTCTTGATCAAACAAAAACAGATCATAATTTTGACATTTCAATATTGGTGGCAATTTATATTGTTTGGCATTCAAAATGCTGCCTAAACTTTCATGAAAACAAGACAAGCTCCATTCCATGAAAATCGTTTGGTTGTGTTCTATTCAAATTTGACTTTAAAATTTCAACAAAAATGCATCATCACGATTGCTTACAAAACTTGTAAGCTTTCAGAAATTAAAGAAATAAAGCATACAACAAGGGAGAGTTTAAAATCAGTAAAAGTCTCTATGTCTTCAGCAGAGTATTGCTGGAGCCCTTCGTCATTGCTGAGATTTCCCATTCTTGAATCTAGGGACAAGGAACCCACACATCCCTTCCATAGTCACAGGATGTGAGAGCCCCAGGGATTCCTGCGATAGCATCTGAATCCACGGACATTTGAAATAAGAGTGTTTTCTAGGCTGTATTTTCAAATGGCCTTGCTTGGCCACTGTAGGCTGGAATGGGGTGGAATGGGGACCACTGTGCTGAAGAATTCCATATTCAAGGTCTTTGCCACCCCCCACCCCCATCAGACTTGATCTGGCTTTTCCCAGGTACATTTTCACTTTCCATTTACAACAATGGGCTGATTTTCTTTCTAGTACTTGGGGGATGATTTCAATAGACATTGTATGTATTTATTTGTTTGTTTACTTTTATATATAACATCTAGGAGCCACAGAGGAGAGAAAACATGTTTGTCTTTCTGAGAATGGCTTAGTTCCTATAATGTGATCATCTTTAGACACATCAATTTCTCTGGCAAACAACATAATTTCTTTCTTTATGGCTGAAGAAAATTCTATTATGCATAAACATCATCTTTTCTCTCCCCTTTCCTCTGTGGATGGATACCTAGGCTTATTGCATAATTTAGTTATTGTGCATAGTGCCCCAATAAACATGGCTACACATGTTGTTGCTCATGGAGGCCCCAGAGGTCTCCTAGAGGCTATTTACCACTATCCATGGTTGTCCACCACAGCTATGTGGTAAGACCCTTGAGCTGAAGACACCTCACACTTTGGCTGCAGGACACAGAAATCAACATAAGCTCATCTGGAAACTTGCTTTCTGCTGGCTAGCTTTTATGTTCCAGAAGGTGCTATGCAGGATTCTGGAGAAGAAAGGTTATCAGTGGTCTCATCCAAAGGTTGACTCTGCATGCTGCAATGCCTGTCTGACAGGCAAGATGTGCCCACAGGTACAATATTGACATGGCAGTTACAGGGTGACTAAGAGCTGCCTGACTGGATCTGAGGCCTGCTCTGCATGAAGGAATCTCATACCTGGTACTGTAATCCTGGTCAAAAGCTCATGGCTGGGGAAGTCATAGGCCCTGTCTTAGTTAGGGTTTTTATTGCTGTTTTAGCTAGGTGTTTTTTTATATTGCTGTGAAGAGACACTGTGACCACTGCAACTCTTACAAAGGAAACATTTAATTGTGGTGGTTCGCTCATAGTTCAGGGGTTCAGTCCATCATGGCAGGGAGCATGCTTTCATGCAGGCAGGCATGGTGCTGAAGAAACAGCAAGTGTCCTACATCTTGCAGGCAACAGGAAGTCAACTGTTGGTCACACCTAATGATGTTTGAGAGAAAGACCTCAAAGCCCACCCCCACAGTGACACACTTCCTCCAACAACACCACACCCCCACAGTGACACACTTCTCCAACAACACCACACCTCCCAATAGTGCCACTCCCACTGGGGGCCATTGTTTTTTTTCAAACTACCATAATTGCCGTGAACAGACACCATGACCATGGCAAGTTTTATAAGAAAAACATCTAGTTGGGTAGCTCCACAGTTTCAGAGGTTCAGTCCATTATTGTCATGGCAGTGAGCATGGCAGTATGCAGGTAGATGTAGTGCTGGAGAGGTAGCTGAGAGTCCTACATCTTGCAGGCAGCAGGAAGTCAACTGTGACACTTAAGTAAAGCTTAAGCAAATGAAACCTTAAAGCCCACCTCCACAGTGACACACTCCCTCCACCAAGGCCACACCTACTCCAACAAAGCTACACCTCCCAATAGTGCCACTCCTTTTGGGGGGCATTTTCTTTCAAACCACCATGGGCCCTAAGCTAGAATCTGCTATTGTTATTTCACTGAATGAACATGTTGCCGAATGCCTTCCTAAAATTCATATTTATGCCCATAGCTGCCCACTGCTCTCAGCCTGGTCAGAGAAGCTTGTTTTGCAGTGGGCAGCAGTTGGTGCAGAGACTCATCAACTGGGCAGGGTGCTGAGAATAAGAGGCTGAGTGCTTAGTTCTGGGTGGGACATTTTTATGACTCCCTCTTCTCCCAAGTTCAGGGACCATCTCAGAAGAGTGGGTGGGGAGAATGTAGAAGGGGAGGTGCGCCGAGGACCGCTGTTTTCTGGACACGACGTGGCTGCAATTGGGGCAGTTGGAGCTGTTGGAAAATAGTCCTGTAAGTCTGTGGACTTTCCATGCTCCCAAGGATGACCCTACGTCACTAGATAGACAGCACTAACTGGACTTAGTGAATTATCAAACAATAAAAATAAAAAGGACACATGTTGGGGGTATATAATGGGCTTTATTAGAGGTGAACAGGTATTGGATATGATTTCATTTATATACACATACGAAATTCTCAAGAGTAAAGACAAACTGTAACTTAAAGCAGCATGGTGTGACATGTTGATTTGGAATCTTTGGGGCAAACACTGAGACATGTTGAAGCTCAGTCACGTGGTAGCTCTGTTTTTAATTTCCCAGGGAACCTCCACGCTGGTTTCCACGGTGACTGGACTGGTTCTACACCACACCCGCAGAGTGGATGGGTCCCCTTGGTTCTCATCCTGACAGCATTTATTTTTATTTGTTTTCGTGGTGACAGCTGTTCTGACAGGAGTGACAGGGATGTGGTCAGAATGGCTGCCATCCTTCTTGATGCTGCATGAGATGCTAAGGATGTTTGTGTCTTTTCTCCTGCTTGAGTTTCATACCATATACCTAAGTTTGGGCCCTGAGAAAGTTAAAAATGCCCATACACCCATTCTTAAGAAGTAGACAGTACAATAAAAAAGATTAGTTTGGAATAGTATCGTTAAATCAGATTAAAATGGGAAACTGTAAAGCTGCCATCTCATGGTTGGAGAGGATGTGTGAGGTGGGGTTGCCACTATAAGCAGATAACTCTGTGTGGACTTGCCAGAGTCATGGAGTTAAGTAGGAAGGACGAAGGAGGAGACAGAGGAAGGGATGAGAGAAGGAAAGAGGGGAGGAATGGAAGGAAGAAGAGAAGGGAGCAAAGAAGGAGAGAAGGGGAAGGAGGGAAGAAAGAAGGGAAGACAAGAAAGAGGTATGGATGGAGAGAAGGGGTAAGAATGAAGAAAAGACGGAGCTGGGGAGAGGGAGGGAGGACAGCTAGGGAAAACAGGATGCAAGGAGAGAGAGGAAGAATGGAAGGAGAGAAAGGAAGAGGAGGAAGGAGGAAAAGGAAAGGGGAGAAGGACAAGGAGGAGGGAGGAAAGGACGGAGAGAGGAGGAAATAGAAACGGGAAACAGGAAAGGTTCTCTCAGGAGCTGCTGGGTTGGTGGGAGGTTTGGGTCTGACTCTCAGCTTGTGCAGACACAACTCTGGAATTGGTAAGGCTAGCTGCCTGGCTGCTGGGCAGTGTGCCCTGCAGTGTGGTCTGCAGTGTGCCTTGCTGTGTGCCCTGCAGTGTGGTCAGCAGTGTGCCCTGCAGTGTGGTCAGCAGTGTGGTCTGCAGTGTGCCCTGCAGTGTGCCCTGCTGTGTGCCCTGCTGTGCTCTGCAGTGTGGTCAGCAGTGTGTCTTGTCTTGCTGTGTGCACTGCAGTGTGGTCAGCAGTGTGCCCTGCAGTGTGCCCTATTGTGTGCACTGCAGTGTGCCCTGCAGTGTGCCCTGCTGTGTGCCATGCTGTGTGCACTGCAGTGTGGTCAGCAGTGTGCCCTGCTGTGTGCACTGCAGTGTGCCCTGCTGTGTGCCCTGCAGTATGGTATGCAGTGTGGTCAGCAGTGTGCCCTGCAGTGTGGTCTGCTGTGTGCTATGCTGTGTGCCCTGCAGTGTGCCTTGCAGTGTGGTCTGCAGTGTACTTTGCTGTGTGCCCTGCTGTGTGGTCTGCAGTGTGCCTTGCAGTGTGGTCTGCAGTGTAGTGTGCCCTGCAGTGTGGTCTGCAGATGCTGCCAGGATGACTGGACACCTCATGCAAAGCACATGCAAAGAGACAGTGCACTCTTCAGGAGACAGACCCAGGTGCTGCCGCCTGATGCAGCAGCTTCCAGTGCGATGGACATTCTCACCACATCTCCAGTCAGGACTTAATACTCAGGAAAATAACAATAAAAAAGAGAGACTTGGTTTTATGTTCTAATTTCCACAGACATGTCCATATGACACATTAATTCGTTTGAGTAATGATTTTATCCTTGTACTTTTTCTACTTTCCTCCACACACAGCCAGCGAGCGCCCTTTGTCATCCTGTTGTCTGAAGTACAAAACAAGCTTAAGGTGTGAGTATAAGCAATGGAATCCAAAGATGAAAATAAGAATAAAGATGCACTCACCACAGCATCAGAAGGTCTCCCGACAAAAATTAAAGAAGACACAAGCAAACAGACATGCATCCTGTGTTTCAAGACTAAGAAGAGGGCAATTTCCCCCAGTTTGATTTGTAATTTCAATTCAGTTTGTAGGAAAATTCCACAAATTTTTAGTTCATGGAAACTAACAAACAAGTCTAAACATCTATATGAAGATGCTGGATGCACACAAAAACCAAAGAAATTTGGGGACAGACAAAGGAGGACTTCCACTTACAACCTCTTAATATAAGACTCCTGCTGTCGAATCAGTATACACAGACATATGGACAAATGGGGCAGAACTGTGAGTCCAGAAATAAATATTTATATTTATAGTCATTCTATTTTTGGCAAAGGTACCAAAAATAATCGCTAGGGGAAGGAGAGTCTGCTCACCAGATGGTGCTGGGACAACTGGATGTCACGTGCAAATCTCAGACCACACCTTGCACCATCCATGAAATTCACTCAAGGCAGAGACCTCAGTGAGGCATCTAAAATGATAAGCCGTGGAAGAAAACACAGGAGGGCGACTTTCAGCTTCCACATTAGGCAGCGATTTCTAAGACAGGACGTCAAAAGGACCATTCATCAAGGAAGAATGATAAACTCACAAACATTCAAAATTCCCATATCAAAAAACTAACATTCAGCCAAGGAGAAGATGAACATTAGGTGGGAGAAAACACTTGCATATCAGCAATTCAATAGAGAGTTACAAATAACACTTACAGCTCAATAAATCTATATCTATATCTATAAAGACAAAACGGTGCAAAGATAAAGACAAACACACAGAGGGTTGTGTGCCACTGGCTAAAACACCCAAGAAACCATGTTCAGCATCATTAATCATTTGGAAAAGGAAATTTGACCCACAATGAGAAACCGTTTACAAAGATGTTCTAACTAACGAGATGGTCCCTAGCAAATGTTGGACAGGACCCAGCCAACAAAGCAATCTGCACAGAGCTTCTGGGAATGTTAAATGGTGTAACTTCTCTAGAAAAGAGTTAGACAAATTGCTCACAAAGGTAAACAACAAACAAACAAAAACACCTGAAGACCCAGAAATTCCACTGTTAGGGGTCTACTCAAAACAAGATCAAGCCAATCAACCCTCCAGGACAAAATGGACAGGGCTCCAGAGACCCCTCCCTCAACTGAGATGCTACTGACAGTTGATGTCTTGAAGGAGGGGGAGTAAGATCTTTTTAAGGGTGTGACAGTCCCTTAGCTTGATCCTACTCTAGTGTATGGGCATAATAAGCTAGGCTCAGTGGGTTAGTTAAAAATCAAATTTTTAAAGGAGACATGATATTGGGAGGAAGCAAGTGATAAGGGGTAGAACTGAGAAAATTTAGGGAAGGAACAGAGGCTGAATATGATCAAACTATGTTGTATGCATGTATAAAATTTTCAAAGAATTAATAGAAGTATTATATTATGAAGAACGGAATTATATTCACATTAATATGTGAAGATGAATATTCATGGCATATTTCTAGCCAATATTCCAAGGTGGACAGTATGTTAACCCACCAGGAATGGGTCTAAAATCTGTATATTACACAATAGAAAATAAGTCATTATATGAAGAGCAAAGACCTGACATGTGCTCCATTGTGGATGAGTATGCTAAGTTGGAAAAGCCGGACAACAGAGAGGATGAAGTTCACAACTCCATTTTTGTCAAATGTCCAAGAAAGGTAAACTTACAGGGATGAAATAGAATGAGGGGATCCTAGCACAGTTTTGCTCTCAATGGAAGTTGTGTTTTTAACAGATGGGTGAAAGCATTCTAGGATTGTTTTTGATGCTGGCTTTCTCCTATGGCAAAGTGCTCAAAATAACTGAATCGTACATTTGCAATAGGTGAATTTCTTGACATGTCAAATGTCCCTTAGGATAGTAGTATCCATTGAGCAGATTAATTAATTTGGTTGTTAGTTGGCTTCTTTCCTTTACTCAAACAGAGGCCAGTGGATCACATGAGAACATGGCTGATCACCAGGGAAGGGTCTGCCTTTCTGTCTGCACACGGCTCTGGAGCTCATTTGGTAATCCTCAGTTACGGCTTTGGAGTAAGTAGTAAGTCTGTGTGCCCACAAAGAACATCCTCTGTGGCTAGCATACAAAATGAAAACCAAAGCGTACTTGGTCTGTTCTTTGCAAGAAAGACTGGGGAAATAGGAGCAGAGATCATCTTACTGAGCACAGATGTGGCACAGATCGGTGCTGAGTGGATATACCAGATCCAGCGTGAGCAAACAGCATGCGACCCAGTCAAACCACAGAGGTGGTGCTAGCTCTGAGCACTGGTTCTGTGGCTCTGCCAGGCCAGACCCAGATGGGCCAGGCTCGGTTTAACACCCTCCGCTGCTACCTTGACATGCTGAATAACACCTTAGCAGGGAGCCTTGATTTTCATTGAGTCCTTCAAATTGGAATCCAAAGAAAACAGATGTCAGGAGGGAAGTGGTCCTTTCCAGATCCGTTCTGCCTTATTTGATGTCCACTATTGAAGTCTTTCCTCCTCTTGCCTGATCAATTAGAAAAGCAAAAACAGGTGTCTTTTTCCACTGTGTCCAAGTGAGCCAAAGAATTTGTGCAAACAGCTAACTCAGATTCTTTGTTCATAAAAGCGTGTGTGTTTTCATTTGTGTGTGTGTGTGTGTTTCTGCATGCACACACGCACGCGCCACATAAGATTCTTTTTTTTTTCACTTGCCCACATTAGCAGATGATTGTTTTTTCTTTTCTTTTCTTTCTTTCTTTCTTTCTTTCTTTCTTTCTTTCTTTCTTTCTTTCTTTCTTTTGTTTGTTTTTTCAAGACAGTGTTTCTCTGTGAAACAGTTCTGGCTGTCCTGGAACTCACTTTGTAGACAGGGCTGGCCTCAAACTCACAGAGATCCATCTGCTTCTGCCTCCTGTGTACTGGGATTAAAGGCGTGTGCCACCACTGCCTGGTTCTTATTTATTTTTATACAGTATATTTTGAACATATTCTTTTCTTTCTCCCAGCTCTCACAGATCATCTTCACCTCTCTATCAACCCAGGTTCATCTTCATTTCATTTTCTTGCCCATGAAAAAGAAAATAAAAAGAACATGGAAATCAAAACAAACCAAAAAACAAAACACAACACAAAAAACCCAATAAGACAAAAATTACCAAACTAAAAACAAAAAGCACATGCAAAAACAAAAAGAACGTGGAGCCCATGTGTTTTGGTCAGCTTCTCCTGGCATGGGGCCTGTCCTGGAGTGTTTGATATGCCAGTGTCACTCCACTGGAGAAAATTGATTTCTCCTTTCCCAACAGGTATCAACTGCAAATAGCTTCTTGGTTAGCAGTAGGGCTTTACATACACTTCCATCTCTTTGCAGCGGGGTGTCACAGGCTTGAATTTGTGCAAATCTTGTGTATGATGCTATGCTACATTCTCTGTGATTTGTTTATGTATCAGCCTTGCTGTGGCATGCAATCTCATTCATATTTGCAAACACAGAAACACTCATATTATGTTTTCCTTTTTTTACTTTTTTCAATCATGGAATCAGTTGATGGACATCATCTTCCTTCTTTTACTTGCTTAGTTAAGTCCTTTGTGAACAGCAAGTCCTTTATTTAGTCATTGCCGACAACAAGGTTCTTGTGAAGTAAGACAAGCTAGCACAGACTTCACTGCTGGGCGCACACACAGCTTCATCTTGCCAGCCTGGGAAGCCCGCAGACAAGCTATGCACCTGTCAGCTTCTGAGGGATGAGGGAAGAGCAGCTGTCCACAGGCTCACTGCTCAAGGCAACTTCACTCACACTTGACACTTGTCAGGGA
Organism: Onychomys torridus; assembly: GCF_903995425.1. NCBI lineage: Eukaryota > Metazoa > Chordata > Mammalia > Rodentia > Cricetidae > Onychomys > Onychomys torridus. Next base: position 6,891,998 of record NC_050459.1, on the reverse strand, counting down.
GGGAAGCAGGAGAAGGAAGAGTGCCAGACAGGACCATAGCACTTGCCTTGAAATGAAATCTGTGAATGATGCTGTGGTAAGCCCCTCTTGAAAGGGGCTGCTGTCTGCTGATGAGGCTGAGTCATTCTGCAGTCACACGAAGACCATCAAATGTGTGCTTTCTAAATCAAAGGCCTCTTGCTTTCACCTTCATGTTTAAGTAAGTCTTTCTCTTTTCTCATCCTTGCCATTCTTCCTTCTCCTTCTCCTTATTTTCTCTGTGTGTCTCTTTCTTTTTGTGTCCCTCTCCACAGAGAGAGAGAGACAGAGAGAGAGAGAGAGACAGAGACAGAGACAGAGACAGAGACAGAGACAGAGACACAGAGGAATTTTCTTGATTAATTTAGTGCTGACTTGAGGGCCCTGCTTCATTCACCTAGGAAATGGATTGTGATTGATCACTAGTGTTGCCCCATGGGTTGGGAGTACTGATCAAATCAACATGTGTGTGTGTGTGTGTGTGTGTGAGAGAGAGAGAGAGAGAGAGAGAGAGAGAGAGAGAGAGAGAGAGAGAGATTATACATTTGATTTTTGTCATGAAGCTTGGAACATAGAACCTGGACTGATACCTTAGGCATGCCACAAGGTAGCTGAGACAGAGACCACCTGATGAGCATTCAGGCTATGCATTGTATGTGCATCCTCCTGCATTCCTGTTCATGGGGTCATACTCAAGACCCAGCTCAGTGGGCCTTGTCTGCAGGGAGTAACACCTACCTCCTAGCTCCTGTCACTTTATTCTTGACTTCACTGAATTCTCATATTTTAGATGCTAACATCACATACAAGCTTTCTACTCCTAACCATGTCTGTCTTTTAAGCCTGTCTTCCATCTAGTTAGTGAGATACACAGGATCCATAACAAGGTCTGGGAAAATGCCATGTTCTAAAGAACTGTCAGAGACTGACCTATGGTTGGGCTGTCCCATGCCACTTCTAAAGATTGTTTATAAAATGTTCATATTGAATCATCAATATGACTTCATTGTACATATCAAGGCACTAATAAAGATCAAATCATCAGTCATGTGTGAGTGGGACCAAGAGAAAGACCGAGATAGTTATGCTCACATTATCTCTATTGTGTAGAACATGATCATTTCTGTCAGGTAAGTGTCCACTATTTTTAGTTGAGTTTTGGTGATGTTCTGGGATGCTGTCATATCATGGCTTCAATCAGTGGGCTTTGAACAACAAGGATTTGTTATCTTATTGCCAGGGGTCTGAATACCCAGTGTTGGTGGACCATGCTCCCCATGACACCTGCTGTGATGAGGTTCTGTGGCCTCTGGTGGTCACTGGCTATCTTGGGCATTCCCTAGCTTGTAGAGATGCCACTCCATCTTTGCCTCCCCAAGAATACCTCTCTATCTCCTCACAGCTACCTTCTTCTGAGTGACCCAGGCACATGAGCTTAAGAACTCAGTTCTACTCAGAATTCATCTTAGTGTGACTCATATTTTTAAGACTCTATTTCCAAAGAAGGTGACATTTTGAGGTTACAAGAGTTAGGAGTTGAACATACCTTTTATTCTTAAAGACATAATTTAAACCACAACATACTCATTCTTTAGCAATTTTATGTCTATTCTCCTACATATAATATTTCTAAAATGCTTTTTACTTGCAGCAATAAGTATGCCTTAAATTATGAATAGCAGATTTAAATTTTTCATGTACATTTAAAACTTGATGATAAGGGTTTAATAGATAAAATTATCAGATTTTGTTTTTTATATATTTAAAAAAACATAGTTGGTGTTGTAGTTTGAATGAGGATGGGCCCCCATAGGCTCATATGTCTGAATACTTGGTCCCTACCACTTGGTGGAACTGTTTGGGAAGGATTAGGAGGTGTGGCCTTGTTGGAGGAAGTATTGTCACTAGGAATGGGCTTTGAGGTTTCAAAATTCTCACACCATTTCCAACCCCCACCTCATCCTGCCCTGTACTTATGAACTTAAGAGGTAAGCTTGCATGCCCATACTGTACTTACACAATCATGGTCCTGGACTCTCACCCTCTTGAATCTTGAACCTACAATATATATTTTCTTTTATAATTTGGTCATGGTGCATCTTCCCAGAAATAGAGAAGTAACTAAGACACCTAGCTTTATTAACATTTAACAACTAGCATGCATGGTTAAATAAGAACAGTTTAGTGTGCATTTTTAATTTGTTTTGATTAAATTTCACTTAAAACTAAATGTTGATGCGCCAGTATTATCAACAACAGCATACAACATCTGGGTAGTATTCAAGCTTCATGTAATAACAAAAACTGAGTTGTAAATAAGATATTAATAAAGTAAAAACCAATATTTTGAATGGTTTGAAATGCATTGGTGAATGCAATTTCAGCCATATGGTTACTGTCTTGCTTTGCCTTCATTAACAAAATAATTATTTCCATTTATATTTTATTCTTTGTATATAGTAATAGAAGATTGTTTTGTGTGACAAAATTCTAGTAAAGTATCACTTTTATCCCATTTTTGCAAGAGTCCTGAGCATAAAAAATGCTAAAATTCAAAGAGCCATCATCAGCAAAATTGCTGCCTCTCATTAGCTTGACTGATTCTGTGATTAATGGTCTGGCTGGCAATCACAAGATATGAAGTGGAAAGCAGTGGAGGGCTGATAATAATGTGCAATCCAGTCTACCACCAAGACAAGAAGGACACAGCATGCTCAATACATCCAATGTGCTCTTGTACCTATGACTTCTGCTGGATTAATATGAGAAAAGGTATGGCTTCAATTTAAAGCTTGGAGCAATCAGCTCTAATCACAGAAGTGAGTGTGGCAGCTGGCACCTTCTTTTTTCTGGATATGTCTTTTGTTGGAGCATATTCATTTCCAAGGAAACAAAATGAAATGTATAAATCAAGTCCCCAATTCTATTCGGAAGAAGAGCAGTAACCATGTACCAGGTGCCCAGTACTTCAATCCAGTGGGCAAAGTTTGCACAAAGCATGTTTTCGTTGCCTGGGTGTGATGAAGCATGAGAATACTTGATGCTTTTTGAACAGAAAGGGTCTGGGATGATTCTCCTCATCAGATTGATAACTGCTAAGAGGATATTGGTTGATACTTGGTAGGGTGGTTGTTTGGGTTATTTAAGAAGATGTCTAGATTTTTTTTTTTTTTTGCTGTTGTTTTGTTATGTTTTTTATTTCCTTTTCACATGTTTCCAAATGTAAGTACACCGTCATCCCAAATCCTCTTTATGTCTTGTTTTTTCTGAGTCTGCCATCTGAACCAGAGATGGTTAGTTTAAAGGAAATCACTTATTGAATTCAGCCCCAAAGAATGCAGCAAATGCATGCACAACCCTGTTCTCAAGCCTGGCTGACAGAGCCCAAGCTCATCCCGCAGACACAGCACCAAGCCAGAGGAAGTGAAACACGTGGCAGTATCCAGAAGAGGAGAGCCAGTAAGGACAAATTCAAGTGGACACCTGACCGCAAGGCTAAGCAAGTCAAATGCCACATCACCACTGACACTACCTTACAATGGTGCTCCTTTTGAGAGTGCAAACGAATTATAAGAGACCTTCATGAAAGTGTTTTCTAAATTTCTGTTTGGTTTCATCTTTGCTGCTTGTTTGTTTGAATACCAAGTATTGACGCCGATAGAAAGAAACATGTTGCCAAAAATGGTGAATTCTGGAAATACTGCACCTGTTTCAAGATAAGTATGGTTAATGTATATATGCATAATTGAGTAATTTCAAGAAGAAACGTTTAGTCCTATTCAGCAAAGTTTTGATTCCATTCAAAAACCACAATTTACTAAGATTATATTTTTCTTTCATAAGGATACACTTCTTAAATATATATTTAAATGTGTATTAGTTTAAAATATTACTTTTATTTGTTTTAAATACGTGTTAAATAACTCTTTAATACATGTTCTTTGTAGAATTATCTTAATATGTTATCATTAGCATATGGACCAAGTATATAAGGTAAAATATTATTTGGCTATATTTAATTCTTAGATCCTAAGCAAGTCCTGGGCCACCCAATGTTGAGGGATTGTGATAAAGGTGTATTGACCAGGTCATGACATCTGGGCTTCAACTTTGCTCCACCAAGACCAGTTTTAAAATGACTGTTGCTAAAATAACCACATGAAAATGTGGGGCTTAAAGCCTGTTAAATTATTCTGATGGAATATTACTAAAAATCTCTGACAGCATTTGGAGTTTATGACTCTGTTCACCTGTTATCCTGATAACAGAGTGTGGTCCCCTTTGTTAGCTTGCTGTCTGGATTTCTACTTCATCATGCAACTGAACCATTGCTAGTCAGTCTGTAAGATGCAAGGGCATGGGCTTTTTTGTTTTGTATGTAAGAACAACACACACGCTGAAGAAAGAGCTCACAAATTTGAGAGGAGTGGGAGGCATGAAAGGAGTTGGGAGAAGAATGGGGAAAATGGTGGAAATACAGTACTCCTACATGAAATTTCTCAAAAAGAAAAACAATGGGGTTTTATTCGTAGTTTACCTTGTGAAGGACAGCCACACAATGCTCTCTACTCAGCTGGAAGAGCACTTGGAGCTTCAGCATATGAGCATTCACTGTTGCCCTGGGATCAAGAAAAACTGCTTCTCTGTCAGTCCAACAAAAATATGTTTGTGGACTAACTCTGTATTTTAGGGGTACTGTTGGGTCATTTAAAAAACAGCATCATGCTTCTTTATGATTTAAGGATGTAGAAACAAAAAGTATGTCAATAAAATGTGCACTTATCCTAGGAGATGGGGAGGCTGCAGGCTCTTCAGTGGTATGGCTAATGAAGGACCCAGGAGGTGTCCATGCAAAGGCAGAAAGTGTCCCCAGCAGAACTGGGGCCCAGGGAAGACTCCCCTGACATGCTGCTTGGTTTCTCAGACATATTCTTCTCTTTTATAAAATAAGGCTAATGAGACAGCTCAGTGGATAGAGGGCTCACCTCCAGACCCGGATACCTGAGTTCAATCCTGGGCCCCATGGTAGAAGGAGAGAACTGACTCCTGAAAGCTGTCCTCTGATCTCTACATGTGTATTGCTGCATACACACACACACACACACACACACACACACACACACACACACACACACACTGAATGTAACTAAAATAATGACATTAACTTTGGCCATTCTTCACACCTTCTGAATTATGTATGACATTAATTCATACGTTTGAAAATGAACTTTATGTTTGAAGAAATATATACAGAGAACCATTACCAGGGTTAGATGGGACATTGGCCCTAGGAGAGAACACACTGCTATTACTGTGCAAACGAGTGCTGTAGTGGACTAACTCTTAATGACTTACCATTACACACACTCCAGCAATGCATCTCTTGACCTTCATCAGAGAAGCTTCATTTTTCAGCCATCAGTAATTAACACAGAGCCCACATCTGGTCCAAGTGTAGATAAGAAGAGACTGGAGAGTGCTCACTTCTAAGTGGGACATGTATATCACTCCCCCTCCTGCCAAGGCTCTGGGGTCATTGCTGAAGAGGGAGCAGAAAGATGGTCAGAGCCAGAGCTGGTGAATGACGACAAAGAAACAGTATTTAATACACTTTCTGGACACAGCTGAGCAGTTGTACATATGAACTCATACATTTCAAACATGGGCAAGCTCAAAACAGAGAAACTCCCAGCATGGTGGGGGCAGAAGGGTGCCAAGTCCTACCCCAACCAGAGGCCTCTTGAAAATAGCTGTGGGGACTGGTAGTTTGTTTTCTCTAAGGGTGTAGCCCTTGGTAGCTCAACCCCGTTCTGGTAGACAGAAGATGAGGACACAAGTTGGGTGGATGTGTCATGGGTATTGATCTGGGGGAGTTGGGGATGAATATGACCAAAATACAATGTATGAAAGAATCAATAAATGCATTTTAAGAGAAGAAAGATACACATACAGAATGAAGATCAGATGCCAATATGCTTTTCAGAAATAAAAAATAAAATGATGAAATGCAGTACATATTCTGAAATAAATAAAAATAAATAAGAGCATTGGTGTGTGTGAATGTTTGTTTCTTTACTCTTGCCAGCGGCCTTTGCATCAGCAAATGTGATTCTGCATCTGAAGTTCTGCATCTGAAAGGCTTTGAAGGCAAGGCCAATAGCGTTTTGGGAAGCTCCTGTGAATTTGGTTTACAGACTTTGGGTCACAGGGCTGCATTGTGTAACCTTCTTCTGCTTCTTCACGCATCAGAAACCTCAGGTCCTTGAAGACTAAATAAGGGGTTAAAAACAGCAACAACTGGGGGATATTATTATTACTATTATCATTATTTTATTATCAAGTATATGCAGCTTCTCTAAATATAGGCCAAGCATTGTATCACCATCCATCTTCCGTGTGAAAGAGTGATCTTGCTCCTGGGTCTTCAGTATGACACTGTCTGCATACACTAAGCTGTGTCCAGCTGCATCCAGCTGATTTCTGCAGACAGCATCCAGTTGTGAGGACTAAGAAGGTGAGAACAAGGATCTGGCACACGTAGCAATGCACAGTGAGAATCAGGCCCATGTGGTGGTAGCTAGTGATGTAACATTGGCCCAGGCTGAAGTGAGAGAGAGCAGAAGCCACAGCTGGCAGACCTTGGAGTTTGTGAACAGCATGATTGGGATTCTACAGACTGGATCTTTCAGCATCATCCCTAGACATCTTCATATCTTGTTGTCTTCCTGTACGTTCAGTATCAGCTACATTATATAACTGTGCCTTTAAAGAGCTGTTTGTAACATACTATATAAATTCCCAAAGTGTGCACACCTCAGATGCGTTAATTAAAAGGGCCTGCTGGTAAAAATAAACACATATGCTGCTGTTCACCCACCCTTTAGGGGGTCAGCAGTGGGGAAATCCTGCTGGCTTCTGTTAATTGTTGTCCAAAATTTTAACAGGAGCTGTCTAATGATCTTGTTTGGCCTTGGCCATCTGGCCCTCTGAGCTCACTTGCCAGCAAGCAGCCAACTTCAGAGACACAGAAATGTGTCTTCTGATGAGGCTGACTTTCTGGAGGCTACCTTGCCACACATGTATGTGCACAAGGATTTCCCACAATTCACTAGGCAAGCTGTGTGCTTATTTACACGCTCTTTTAGATTTAGTCTGATTCTGATGTCACCAGATTTCAAAGTAACTACAAAATGAGAGTTTTCACAGGTATGAGATGGAATTAAGAACCATTAATAATGTGTTTTGTACTTTGGTCAAAGACAAGGAAAAACACTCTAAATTTTTGTATTTGGGACTCACATATGGCAATGTCATGTTGTTGTGTGTTACATGTAGACACACATATATGTATATGTGCATATGTAAGAAAAATTAGTGAGAAAAGAGGCCATGAATATGAAAGAGAGCAAGGAGGGGAATATGGGAGGCTTTGTAGGGAGGAGAAGGAAGGGGAAATGATTAATTAAGCTATACTTTCTAAAGATAAAAATTTAAAAATGGGCTACTTAATTTCCACATATTTGTGGAATTTTTGCCTTCAGATTTCTTTACGTTACTGATTTCAAATTCTATTACATTATGCGTCATGAGGTCATTTTTTTGTAACTGCAGAATTTTTATAGCTTGTTTTGTGGCCTAAAATATGGATTGGTCTTGGAGAATGTTCTACATATGTCAGAAAAATGTGTGTGCTTGGTTGGGTAAGTAATTTTGTATAACTCTTTGAAATATAGTTGATTTATAGTATGTTCAAGCCTATTGCTTTTTGTTAACTGATGTCTACATTTTCTCTATTGTTGAAAGTAGGGTGTTGAAGCATTCAACTATCACTGTTGAACTATTTCTATCTGTATGCCTACCAGTGTCTGCTTACGTGTTTCAGGCTGTCATTGGATGCACACACGTCTGCAATGGTAATGTCTTCCGCAGACAGTTCCACCATTATGCACTGCTTCCCTTTGACTCTTTCTAACTTCCTGTCTTTTGTCTTCTGTTAATGTTGCTGCACAAAGAACTCTTTGGGTTCCTGTATTCACTGAATCTCTTTGCACACTCCCACTTCTATCAGACACGTCTGTGTTTGTGTATTTGGAATTATACCTTTTGCATCATTTTCTTACCAGCTCAGCACATCTCATTTGAAAAGATTAGTTTACATACAGTGTCTTTGGTTTGCCACCATGTTTCTATATTGCTCATGTCTCTTCTTCTCTCTGTTTTCACTGCTTCCTAGTTTTGTGTTTGAGTATGAAATATAAATTACACATATATTACTTAATAATGATGTGTGTGCTGAGATGTTGCTTGGGTGTACAAAAACGTTAATGTCCTCCTTCCGGGTTGTCTATGCCTTTCCATAGGTGACTTTTACTTTCTGTGTATGCTCATGTGCTTATGAACACATAACAACAACCACGTTCATTTGGTGCACACACAGTTTACAAACTCATCGTAAATTCTGAAGAAGGTATTTTGAAGGGTCATAGTGGTAGCCTTTCAAAAATAGTTTGGTTCAGAAAAGAATAAAAGAGATCACTGAGAACAATGAAATATTCTTTGTTATAGTGCACCACACACTAATACCGTTGAACACTAATTGAACTTGAGTTCATGGTTGCTTTGACTGCTTCTGCGTCTCTTAGGCTGCCTCGGACACCAGGGCAGAGCACTGGCTCGTACTTTTTATGTAACCAAGTTTAGCCATGTTCATAAAGGTCCTCACAAATATCCAGTGTGAGTTTTACATTAAGACACAGATAAAAGAAAAGAAATATTTTCTAACTCAGACGTTTTGCTTCCACAGTGAAAATAAAGACCAGAGTTTTGTGGCCCCTTTGTTCCCGACCACAGAACTCTCTAAAGGCTGTACCTGCCTATTTACCTTCTGTTACATAAAGTTGTGTGTGCAGAGGAAGGGGGGCACGTCTGTTTGCTGTTTTAGCATTCAGTATCTCTGTATCTCCAGGGTGAATGGACGTAGGCGGCCTGCCCTCACACTACCTTGAATGTTGCTTGCCATGGAAATCTCTCCCTGGTGACTCACTTATTCAGTATGCTGGTGAGCCAGAATATCATTGAGACTAGCACTGTAGAGTACTTAAAATGTGAGGCTCTGGGTCAAATCTGCATCTCAATGCGATTTTGAACGATCCTTGCAGGAGGGTTGGTTACACAACCCTTTCTCTGACACTCCACCAGTCGACACCCCCTACTTTCCGTGTGCTTGTGGAAACAGATTCTGCTCTGACTCAACTGTCTGTTTCTAGCTTGTAGGAGTGACATCACTTAGAAACTTATGGGTGGGTTAGTAAAGGATTGATCCAGTGAAAGACAATCTTCCAGAATGCAAATGAAAAGCAAAGAATCCTGTCCATACGGACCCAGCAGTGAGGATGAGAGACTGATGTTCAACTCACCCGTTAAGGACACCTATTTCAGGGCACACAGGCACATATTCACACCCACAGATCTCAGCCCCCAAGTTTATTTCCTCGGAACAATGTTGGTCAATTGTTAATTTATATTTTCATTCACAATCACATATCACAGCCCATCTGGAACTTACATACCCAAGCCTTCAGCTACTATGTGTGTCCTGTGGGTTTGTTTGTCAAGATGACATTTGTGATGTTCTTGGCATGTTCTTTGCTATAGAGCAACAAGGTACCTGATATGTGAGAGTGTGGTTGATGGAACAGCCCTACCAGATACCATGGCAATTATTCTAAGATGAAAATAGCTTTGAAACACACAGGCAATCTCTTTAGTTACAAGTACATAAGATTGTGTCAGTTTTTTCATTAGTTTAAATGAAACCCAAGCAGCCTAGAGTCATGACTTTTCACCACTTTCAGTAATTTTAGTGTGTCTATTTTAGTCTCTAAATTATTGGTGTGCCTCAGTTTATAAGCAATACCACAGCTTCACTGTTTGGGTTTTTATATACACGTTAATCTACTGTATTAAATTATAACTATCATGGCATGAATTTATCAAGGCTTAAGTAAAACTTTTCTTGGGCAAAAGGTGTTGTCTGTTGTGGTGATATTTTATTTGTGCTCTAACAAATAAATCTTGCCTGAAAATCAGAATGAAGAGCTGGCCACTAGTGAACCATAGAGGTCTGGAGGTCTGTAGAGGAAGTGATGATAAAGTGGGGTGGAGAGAGGAGCTCAATCTCCTTCGTCGGAGGATTTCATAGGGTAAGAAGCAGTGGCTTGCTGCTCTGCATCTCTGATCTTTCGACTTTCACCCCAGTAGCCAGCTCTGGACTTTTTGTTATAAGACCTTTCAGGGTTCTCGTTGCAGTCTGTACATTCCCCACCGTGGAGTCGTTCCCTTGCCCTGTCACACAGGACTCAACCCAACACCGGTGTGGGATGGTCTCAATAAATACACAGGGACCGGGGCCTCCCCTTCTTCCTTGGTTGTTTTTTTTTTTTTTTTTTTTTTTATTTGTGAAAGAACACCAAATCTTGCCAAGTAATGTGGAACCAATATTTCCACTGACTCCCACAGCCTGCCTGCTGGAAGCACAGTTCTCAGGGACTTTGAAAATCATATCCTGGTGTGGAAAACTGCGGTTTTGAAAAGCTGAAAATACCTTTATTTGATCCAACGATAATTGGGTTGGCTGTAAAGCTAGTTTTGAAGTTGTTTGAGCTTCTTTACTTTTTTCATTACAATCCTGTGTGAAAAAGTAGGTAGGGGTTGTGCTGATAAAATTTGCTCTCTGTAGAAGGTTTCTTTCCCTGTGAGAGCCACGAAACTCTTCTCTTTTGCTTAAATGTCTCAATGACCCTGTCTTGCATAATTTATTTCTTCAAATACTTGGAAGAATTAGAGCCAGCCAACTGCATTTTAAAAGTCTTTTATGTGTAGGAGTGTTTTGCCCACATGTATGTCTATGAGCCAACTGTGTGAGGTGCCCTTGGAGACCAGAAGAGAGAGTTGGATCCTCTGGAACTGGAGTTAGAGAGACATGGGAGCTGCCATGTGAGTGCTTGGAATCAAACCCAGGTCCTCTGGAAGAGCAGACAGATGGTGCTCTTAACCACTGAGCCACATCCCTGGTCACTAACTACAGTTTTAAAAAATTCTTTAGAATTTCTCAGCTAATGTTTCTTTCTCTTCCTCTGCTGCTGAAAGCACACATTGTACTAGATCAGTGATTTTTTTCCATCCTCAGTTCTTCCAGGTTTCTTTTTCCCCGTTTTCTTCTGTCTTTCCTGTTTTCCTCTGTTCCTAACACTCTAGGATTCAATCTATTTGTGGACTTTGAATTCATTGCTTTGTCTTTAAATGTACTCTATTTTACTTTATTCTGCTTAATGTTATATTTATTATAAAGTAGTTCATTCAAAGTAATGCAAAGCAGTACAGACCTCCAGCTCTTCTACATAACTAATTCAATTACCTCCATGGGAATACTTAAGGGAATTAATCTAAATTCTTCAATTATCTCTTTCATAAATCTATTTTGCCTGGTGTCAGTGGTTCTATTTGCTTTCTCTGATGAAACTTGGCTCCATTTTATTTCTTAAGTAAAAGCATCTCCTGGTATGAAGGATTTCACTCAAAGTGGAATTGCTTTTAGGCTTCGGGATGGGGGTTGGGGATGCTTCAGACACATCCAGCATAGCAACATTGTGCCATGCCTTTGCCTTCTTGTCTTCTAGAACTGAAGTTCCTCAGCTGTGGTCTCCTTACCTTTAAGATGTTGATGGAGATTTGGGTTGCATTCAAGGGACTGTCAGTCAATTCGCCTGTGGATCAGTGGATCAGTTTTCTGCATACTGAGCACTACCACCATTATACAGCAATAGCCTTCCCACAGCAAAACTTCAGAAAGAGCCCACCAGGATCTTTTGCCTTTCGGCTCCAGCCCTGGTCCTGGCCCTCCTTCTCTGTGCTCCACACTTTACCCCAGTACAGTATAAGCCCAATGGCATCTGTGGCCTCATACACACTTCACAAGCCCTTTGTCCTCCGTCTCGACAAGCTCTTTGGTGTGGCCTGGGCATTCCTACTGAGCCACCATTTTTGAGGAAGTGAGCTCATTGGCTGAAGAGTTCTAAAGTAGATTTTGTTTCTTTTTACACCTGCCTTCTGGGTGACTGATGGGTGATGAGGGCAAATTAGGTTAGAAAGGTGTGGATGCTTCCATAGTACTATTTTTACCTTCGCACAGCAAGAAAAGGATGCCTATATGTCATTTATTCAGGGTGCGAGACACTCAGCTGTCTGAAAAAAGAGATGATCCCATCCCAAGAAACAAAAGAGACGCCAAAGAAAACCCAGACACAGACAAATGCTTCCAGAACACTGAGGAACTTTGTGGCATCCTACTGTGGATCTGAAATGACTCGGCCTGAAATCAGGGATGTGTTTAGTAAAGCAAAAAAATTTAAATAACTAATAGATAACTCTAAGGGTAAGTTTATAAAACCAGTTCTAGGGGCCGGCAGGGATGGCTCAGTGGATAAGAGCACTTGCTACTCAATCCTGAAAACCCGAGTTCAGATGCCATCACCCATGTAAAAATGACCACTGTAACCTTAGTGTGCAGAGTGGGGCACATGCACGCATGTGTGCACGTGCACGCACATATATACACACACACACACAACACACATCTACCATACATGACAACAGTTGACATGTGCATGCACCACACCACAAATAAAAATAAAAAATAAAATAAAACGAACAACATAATAAATACATTTTTAATAAACAGAAAGATGATCTTCTGAACATTCAAATAAACACTTAAAAGTCTAGTTTTTAGAAAAAATGGATTAGAAATGAGGATTTACTCCCTTCTTCATTGAGAATTCATATGCATATAGAAATGAAATATGATTATGTCCACCTCGCATTTCCCCCTTCCGTCTCTACCCATGTCCCCACCAATATTCTCCTTCCCAAATTATGCTCTTTTTAAAATAACGATGTAGTGGGTAGCTGTTTGAGCCATGCCCTGAAGCACTACTCTAGTGAGGCAGCTGTAGCTGTTATATCTACCTATGACCAGGTACCTGCCCCTGGGGCGTAGCCACTGGGTACCCTTAAGATCTGGCTCTCTGTTAGCCACCTCGCGGTTTGGATGCTGAGATCTTGGGCCAAGCCATTCAGTGTGGGACATAGCTCAGCTTTTCCAGACCCTACAATAAATCTCCTGTGGTTGTGAGTTAACCCCAAATAAATTTCTTTGATCATTAAGCTGATTCCATAGGTTACTAGTGATTTAATCACATTATAACCCATTAAATCCAGTTAGTGCCTGGGTGTAGAGCCATCTGCTGGAGCATGGGAAACCTATCAGTGGACACATCCACAAAAAAAGAGTGATTCCTCTCTCTAATAACTATCCACTGCCAATAGCCTCTCAGTAAGAGGTGGAGCCAATAGCTTCTCAGTAAGGGGTGGGGCCAACAGCTTCTCAGCAAGGGGTGGGGCCAATAGCTTTTCAGTAAGGGGCAGGGCCAACAGCTTCTCAGTAAGGTGTGGAGACAATAGCTTCTCAGTAAGGGGCAGGGCCTGGAGATCCTCTCATCTGTGCCAGGATTTGGGATGCCTTGATAGTGTGCAGATAACCATGGCTGCTGTGGGTTCATGAGTATGATAGCCTCATTAGGACCAGAAGAAAGCATTCATAGCATTCTTCTCCATCTTCTGGCACTTACAGCCTTCCTCCTGGCCTTTGGTGTTGTTCCCTGAGCCTGGGTGGTGGCTGGGTTAACATCAATATCCACTTATGGCCGAGTCTTTTCTTCTCAGCACCTTGACCAGTTTTGCATCTCTCTGCTGACTTCTAAGGATGAGAGCAGTTCAGGTCTAGGAGTGTAAGTGGGAATGTTTAGAAAGCATGGTCGCTGAGCAAAATAACAACAGCAGGTTCTACACTCAGCCCGTGTCCTCCTGAGCCAGAGGATTGACCAGGATTTCAGCATCAGGTATGAAGTGCCCTCCTGTGGAACAGGCCCTAAGTCCCATCAGAAAGCAGTTGTTACCCATGACAGTCTCGCCACTAAAGCACCAGTAGGCACATCTTTCCTGGCAGCTCAGTGGGGTAGCCTACAGGGCCCAGTACTTGGTGAGACCAGTCTTGTCTGTTTTTCCCACGGCAGCCTGCACAGCACCTTCTGGGACTATAAAAGTGAGCCAGAAGGAAGTGTGCTTTCTGGTCGATTTGAGTTTGATTCTCTGTGTCCTGCAGCCAAAGTGTATGGTGTCTACAACATGAGGCTCTTACCACGTAACTCGGGGCAACGGCAATGGCCTGTGTCATTTTGAAGACCTTCTGGGCCTCTCTGGCCAATAACTCAGAGGGAGGTAACTTACACCTTATAGTATGAATTTCACTTCATTACCCATGTCTCCTGGCGGGACATTGTCCACTCGTGCAGGGTAATTCCATTTGAACTCTTTCCCCCTCTTTTGTACTATTGTATTTTAAAATGAGCTTGCTAGCTAGTATGTTTCCACAAGGCTCTCACGTAGCTCCTCAGCTTGGGTTAACTCACCCGCTATCTTCTCCTTCCCTTCATTCCTACTTGCTTGTTTAACCCTCAGTGTCTCCTCCTCTTTCATTTCACAGGTGTCCCTGTCCCTCCACTTACTGTTTTTTTAAGTTGGGTTGTGAGATCATAGGCATCCACACAGCTCTCCTTACTTCTTCCCTTGGGTCAGCCCTCCCTTTCAGGTCCTTCTCCTGCACCCCCATATTGTGACACCACTCCCTGCTTAAGCCTGTCTACATACTCTATTCCACCTCAATACATTCATGTTACTCATCCTGTCTCACGTAATGTGCTTCCACTCACAGGACTCTTTCTAGCTTTGTGTCTTCCACCTGAGCTCTAAGACAAACACAACAGAAAAATAACGGAAGCCAGGACCCGCCTGTGGGAGACACAACACGGGCACGTTCTTCCTGGGTGTGAGTTACCCCACTTGCTGTAATTTTCCCAGGTCTCCACTTACTTGGAGATACCATGATTTGATTTTTGTAGCAGGGTAATATCCCATTGTATTCGTGCCTTACTTTTCTTCTTCATTCATCTTAGATGGACATCTGGGTTGATTCCATGTCCTAGCGATTGTCTATAAATCAGCATGAGCATGGTTGGCAGGTGTCTCACTAGCAGGCTATGAAGTCTGGTGAGTTGTGTTCTGAGTAGAGTAGCCAGGTCACATGAAAGCTCTAGTTCCAGTTTTTGAGAAATTTCCAGGCTGGTTTCTGCACTGACCACACTAATGTATGCTCCATCCAACGATATCTAAGAATCCCACTTGAGCCACGTCTGGTTCACAATCTGTAATAGTTTGAACTCCTGGTGCTGAACACTCCGACTAAGGTAAAGTGAAACAGTGTTGCCAGCAAATTAATTTTTAGAAATTCTTGTCCAAATTCTCCATAAACAATGTGATGTGTAATTAAGAGCGAACATTAGAACCAAGTATGTAAGACCTCAGAACAGAAGTGGAGTTCCCAGCTGCTTGAGCTGGGTTTCAAAGTTGACACACAGGAGACGCACTCTCACTGAAGATATCAACCTCAAATTAATTGTTCATGTCCTGTGAGAAAAGAAAACTCATGACAAGGAGAACAGCACACTGACAGGGGCCTGGGTTCCAGATTTTTCACACCGATACAAATACTGCCCAGGGCAACTCTGCAAAGCATACTTAGCTGTGTCATGTAGGGACAGCACTGAGTCAGACAAGGCTGGATGGCACGACTCATTCTTGAATGCCATGCAGAAATCCATATGGTGCACATGTCCACACCCATATATATATATATATATATGTACATATATATATGAATGAGAGAGAGGGAGAGAGACAAGAAGAAGAAATACTAAATGGCAAAAATTACTCTTTCTGGTGGGACTTATAAAAATGATTATTTTCTTCATACATTCCTAAAAAATTTATACAATGAGTGGTTATCACATTTGTTATTGAAAAAAATAGTATTTTTTTTAAACAGAAAGAATACCAGCTAACCTGGAATCATTCTCTCTGATTACCCACGAGCTGTCAGAAATTGCTTACTAACTGCTTCTGAAGTTAATATATCCTTCCTTTACTAAGGCTAGTGTTCAAAATGAATAATATTGATAATGTGGATATTAATTTGTGGTAAGTTAAAGCACAGAAGAGGTGCTCCCGGATGAAAGGACCGCACAGCAAGGAGAATGAGGGACTAGGAATTTTCTGGAACACAATCAGCATGGCTCAAGTTTGGTTTGTTGATTAGGTTGTCCACTGGAACTACATAGTAAGACCTTTCTGCTAAAGCACCTCATCGTGCATTGATTTCAGGACACACAGAAATCAAACTAGTCTTTAGATGAGAACTTCTTCCCTGCTGGCTTGCTTCCATGATGATGGAAGGTTCTATGTGAACTACTGGAGCAGTAGTCTTACCCGTGGATCTTGTTTGCTACAAGGGAAGGACATCTTGACAGCAGTCTGTATGTGCACAACAGCCATCGTGTACATGTACATGCAAACACAAATGCAATAATGCCACACACAAATACAAACTGGAAAAAAAAAAGAGTACAAGGGAGAAAAAGAAATAAACTAGGATTTGAGGGAAATACTGGGTTTCTTGTCCAAGGTTAGCAGAGTCAGGCTGTATCCCTTCCACCAGAGTTGATGTCATTTAAACTGGTCATGCTTCATGAAGTCAAAGTTCAGTGAAGCTTCTCTAGCATCATCAAACTTGAGAATAGAGTGGAAAACAACCTGCAGACCACATACAGTGGTGTCTGTTTCAACGACAGGGGAGGTAGTAATGTAGAGACAGTCACCTCACAGGCAGAAGTCTTTGTAAACAAATAACTCAGTATCATCATTTCTTCCTTCCTTCCTTTCTTTCTTCCTTCATCCCCCCTTTTTTTTTCTGAAACAGGGGTCCTCTGTGTAGCTTTGGAGCCTGTCCTGGAACTTGCACTGTAGACCAGGCTGGCCTTGAACTCACAGAGATTCACCTGCCTCTGCCTCCCCAGTGCTGGGATTAAAGGTGAGTGCCACCATTGCCCGGACATATTGTATCATTGTTTCTTAATTCTACTTTTATTGACAAGATATTTCTGGCATTCATATTGACTTACAAAAGTTAAATGATATAGTCTGCTAATCTACAAGTCCCACTCTGGGCCCCAAACCCACTCGTCTCCTGTGACCTCAGCAGCTCCCTGAGACACAGACACTACCTGCACCAATTGCATGAAGAGTGCCCCTGGAGGCACTGACACCACCTGCACCAGTTGGAAGAAGAGATGGGAAGATGCCAGGGCAAGAATACATTGAACAACATAAAGAACAATATGGCACCACCAGAACCTAGTAGTTCTATAATAGTAAGACCTGAACATCTCAACATAGAGGAAGCAGAAGAAAATAACCTTAAAAATAAGTTTATGAAGATGATAGAGGGTTTTAAAGAAGAAATGAAAAATTCCCCTAAAGAAATTGAGGAACAGGGTTGGGGGTTTAGCTCAGTGGTAGAGCGCTTGCCTAGCAAGTGCAAGGCCCTGGGTTTGATCCTCAGCTCCACATACAAAAAAAAAAAAAGAAATTGAGGAAAAGACAAACAGAAAATTGGAAGAAATCAATAAATCCCTTAAAAAAAAGCAAAAACAAAAAACAAAAAACAAAGAAGAAGCAATCAAACAGGGGAAGAAAACTGAAATAGAGACAACAAAGAAAACACAAACTGAGGGAATTCTGGAAATGGAAAATCCAGGTAAATGAACAGGAACTACAGATACAAGCATAACCAAACAGAATGCAATAGATGGAAGAGAAAATCTCCTGCACTGATGATATGATAGAGGAAAAAAAATTGTCAGTCAAAGAAAACATTAAAGCCAACAAAGTCATAACATGAAACATCCAGGAAACCTAGGACACCATGAAAAGACCAAACCCAAGAATAATAGGGATAGAAGAAGGAGAAGAACACTAGCTCAACAACACAGAAAATATATTCAACAAAATCATAGAAGAAAACTTTCTCAACTTAAATAAAGACATGCCTATGAAGATACAAGAAGCTTACAGAACACCAAGTAGACTGGACTCCAAAAAAAGTCCCTTCACCAATAAAAATTAAACCACTAAACATACAGAATAAAGAAAAAATATTAAGAGGTGTAAAGGAAAAAGGCCAAGGAACTTATAAAGGCAGATCCATCAGAATAACACCTGACTTCTCAACAGAGACTCTGAAAGCCAGAAGGTCCCAAACAGATGTTATACAAATAATAAGAGACCACAGACACCAGCCCAGACTACTATACCAAGCAAAACTTTCAATTCCCATAGACAGCGTAAACAAGATATTCCATGGGGGCGGGAGGGGGGGCAGATTTAAATAATACCTATCCACAAATCCAGCCTTACAGAAAGCACTAGAAGGAAACTTCAACCCAAGAAGTTAGATGCACCCATGAAAACACAGGCAACAGATAATTAAACAACAGCAAATCCCAAAGAAGGGAAACACACACACACACACACACACACACACACACACACACACACTCTATCAAAAAGAAATGCAGGAATTAACAGTCACTGGTCATTAATATCCCTTAATATAAATGGACTCAATTTACCTATAAAAAGACACAGGCTAACAGAATGGGTACAAAAAACAGGATCCATCCTTCTGCTGCATACAAGAAACACACCTCAACTTCAAAGACAGACACTACCTCAAGAGTAAAGGATTGGGAAAAGAATTTCCAATCAAATGGACTTAAAAAGCAAGCTGGTGTAGCTCTCCTAATATCTAACAAAGTAGACTTCAAACTAAAATTAATCAAAAAAGATGGAGAAGGAAATTTCATAATTATCACAAGAAAAATCCATCGAGATAAAGTCTCAATTCTGAACATTTATGCCCCAAATAAAAGGGGAACCACATATGTAAAAGAAACATTACTAAAGCTTAAATCACACATTTCAATACCCCACTCTCACCAATGGACAGGTTCTGCCAGACAGAAACTTAACAGAGAAATTAGAGAACTAACAGATGTTATGACTCAAATGGGCTTGACAGATATATAGAACATTCCACTCAAACACAAAAGAATGTACCTTCTTCTCAGCACCCCATGGAACCTTCTCTAAAACTGACCACATACTCAGTCACAAAGCAAATCTCAACAGATACAAAAAATTGAAATAACCCCTTGTATCTTATTTGATCACCATGGCTTAAAATTACAGAAGGCCTACATATTCATGGAAATTGAATAATACTCAACTGAATCACTGCTTCTTCAAGGAAGAAATAAGAAAGAAATTAAAGACCCCCTAGAATTTAATGAAAATGAATAAACAACATACCTAAACCTATAGGACACTATAAAAGCAGTACTAAGAGGTAAGTTCATAGCATGACATGCCTACATATAGAAGTTGGAGAAATCTTGCACTAATGACTTAAAGAGCACACCTGAAAACTCTAGAAGAAAAAGAAGCAGACTTACCCAGGAGGAATAGGCACCAGAAAATAATCAAAATGAGGGCTGAAATCAATAAATAGAAACAAAGAGTTGGTTCTTTGAGAAAATTAACATGGTAGACAAACCCTTATCCAAATTAACCATAAGGGAGAGAGAGAATATCCAACTGAACAAAATCAGAAATAAAAAGGAGGATGTAACAACAGACACTGAGGAAATCCAGAGAATCATCAGGTCATACTTCAAAAACCTGAACTCCACAAAATTGGAAAATATAAAAGAAATGAACAATTTTCTGGATAGGTACCATATATCCAAATTAAATCAAGAACAGATAAACAATTTAAACAGACCTGTAACACCTAAGGAAATAGAAGCAGTCATTAAATCTCTCAACCAAAAAAAAGCCTAGGGCCAGATGGTTTCAGTACAGAATTCTAACAAAATTTCAAAGAAAAGATAATACCAATACTCCTCAAATTGTTCAATACAATAGAAACAGAAGGAACATTGCCAAACTCCTTTTATGAGACTATAGTTATCCTGATACCTAAACCAGACAGAGATACAACAAAGAAAATTACAGACCAATCTCCATCATGAACATTGATGCAAAAATACTTAATAAAATATTGGCAGACTGAATTTAAGAACACATAAAAATTTATCCATCATGTCCAGGTAGGCTTCATCCCAGAGATGCAAAGGTAGTCCAACAACAATGTGAAAAGCTGTCAATGTAATACACCATATAAACAAACTGAAAGAGAAAACCACATGATTTAGATGCTGAAAAAGCCTTTGACAAAATCCAACACACCTTCATGACAAAGGTCTTGGAGAGATCAGGAATACAAGGAACATACCTAAACATAATAAAGGCAATTTACAGCAAGCCAACAGCCAACATCAAATTAAATGGAGAGAAACTCAAAGCAATTCCACTAAAATCAGGAGCAACATAAGGCTGTCCACTCTATCTATTCAATATAGTACTTGAAGTTCTAGCTAGAGCAATAAGACAACTAAAGGAGATCAAGGGGATACAAATTGAAAAGGAAGAAATCAAACTTTCACTATTTGCAGATAATATGATAGTATACATAAGTGACAATCAAAATTATTCCAGGGAACTGGTAACACCTTCAGCAATGTGGAAGGATACAAAACTAACTAAAAAAAAAGCAGTAGCCTTCCTATATGAAAATGATAAAAGGGCTGAGAAAGAAGTCAGAAACATCACCCTTTACAACAGCCACAAATAATATAAAATACTTTGGGGTAATACTAACTAAACAAGTGAAAGACCTACATGAAAAAAACTTTAAGTCTCTGAAGAAAGAAACTGAAGAAGACATCAGAAAATGGAAAGATCTCCCATGCTCATAGATAGGTTGGATCAAAATAATAAAAATGACAATCTTACCAAAAGCAATCTACAGATTCAGTGCAATCACCATCAAAATCCCAACACAATTCTTCACAGGCCTCAAAAGAATAACACTCAGTTTCATATAGAAAAAACAAAAAACAAAAACAAACAAACAAAAAACCACCCAGGATAGTTAAAACAATCCTGTACAATACAGGAACTTCTTGAGGCATCATGATCCCTGACTTCAAGCTCTGTTATAGAGCTATAGTAATAAAAACAGCTTGGTACTGGCATAAAAACTGACATGTGGACCAATGGAATCAAATTGAAGACCCTAATATTAATCTTCACACCTATGAACACCTGATTTTTGACAAAGATGCCAATACTGTACAATGGAAAAAAGAAAGCATCTTTAACAAATGGTGCTGGCATAAATGGATATCAACATGTAGAAGATTGCAAATAGATCCATATCTGTCACCATGCACAAAACTCAAATCCAAGTGGATCAAAGGCCTCAACATAAATTCAGGTATACTGAACCTGATAGAAGAGAAAGTAGGAAGTAGTCTTGAACACATTGACACAGGAGACCACATCCTAAATATAACACCAGTAACACAGACACTGAGAGCAACAATCAATAAATGGGACTTCCTGAAACCGAGAAGCTTTTGTAGGGCAAAGGACACAGTAAATGACACACAGTAAACAAAACGACAGCCTACAGAAAAGCTCTTCACAAACTCCACATCTGACAGAGGGCTGATCTCTAAAATACATAAAGGACTCAAGAAACTAGACATCAAAATACCAAATAATCCAAATAAAAATAGGGTACAGATCTAAACAGAGAATTCTCAACAGAAGAATCTCAAATGGCTGAAAGACATTTAAGGAATCCCTCAACATTCTTAGTCATTAGGGAAATGCAAATTAAAGCAACTCTGAGATACCATCTTACACCTGTCAGAATGGCTAAGATCAAAAATACTGAAGGCAACTTATGTTGGAGAGGATGTGGAGTAAGGGAAACACTCCTCCACAGTTGGTGGAAGTGAAAACTTATACAGCCACTTTGGAAATCAGCATGGCAGTCTCTCAGAAAATGGGGAATCAATCTACCACAAGACCCAGCTATACCACTCTTGGGCATATACTCAAGGGATGCTCAATCATACCACAAGGACACTTGCTCAACTATGTTCATAGCAGTGTTATTCATAATAGCCAGAACTTGGAAACAACCTAGATGCCCCTCAACTGAAGAATGGATAGGGAAAATGTAGTACGTTTACACAATGAAGCATTACTCAGCTGTAAAAAACAATGACATCATAAAATTTGTAGGCAAATGGATAGAACTAGAAAAATATCCTGAGTGAGGTAACCCAGACCCAGAAAGACAAACATTGTACGTATTCACTTACAAGGGGATACTAGATGTAAAACGAAGGATAACCAGACTATAACCCACAGCTCCAGAGAAGCTAGGTAACCAGGAAGACCCTAGAAGGAGGAATAGATTGCTCTTGGAAGGGGAATAGATGAGATCTCTTGGGTAAACTTTTGGGAGTGTAGTAGCCAGGGGATGGGGGATGAGAACATGAGGGAATGGGATGGTCGAGTTGAGGGAGGGACGGAGAGGGAGAGCAATGAAAGAGATATCTTGATAGAGGGAGCCATTATGGAGTTAGGGAAACACCTGGTGCTAGGGAAATTCCCAGGAATCCACAAGGATGACCTCAGCTAATACCACTAGCAATAGTGGAGAGGGTGCCTGACCTGGCCATCTCCTGTAATCAGATTGGTGACTACCCTGTCATCATAGAGCCTTCATCCAGAAACTGATGGAAGTCAAGCACCAGGCTGAGCTCTGGGAGTCCAGTCAAAGAGAGTGAACAGGTATTATACGAGCAGGGTGGGGGGTCAAGATTATGATGGGGAAATCTACAGAAACAACTGAACCAAGCTCATATGAACTCAATTTCTGGACAGACAGCTGTGGAGCCTGCATAGAACCAAACTAGGCCCTCTGCATGTGTGAGACAGTTGTGCAGGTTGGACTGTTTGAGGGCCCTTGGCGGTAGGATCAGGATCTATTCCTGGTGCATGAGTGGGAGTTTTGGAGCCCATTCCCTATGGTGGGGTGCCTTGCTCAACCTTGATGCATGGGGAAAGGGCTTGGTCCTGCCTCAACTAAATGGACTAGACTTTGTTGACTCCCCATGGGAGGCCTTACCCTTTTGGAGGAGTGGATGGGGGTGGGTTGGGGGGAGGTGAAGGGGGAGTGGTAGGAGGGATGGGAGGGAACTGTGATTTGTATGTAAAATGAAAAAAAAATTAGGTGAAAAAAAGAAAAAAGGAAAGGTATAATCCATAGAGAGCGAATTGTAGTACATCTACATAGCATAGAGTTGTCTTTGTAAATTTGGCCAGTACAACTGATTTTCAGATCTCTTAAACAATCAGAAGAAAATGTACCAACACATACAAACACAGACAATGTGTTAAAAATAATTTTAAGAAACAACCCAAATAGAAAGTATAATAACATAAAATGCAAATGCAAATCCAAGAACAACCACTTTTTATCATATCCAGACACTAATTATTTTAAGACATCTATTGAAAGAAAACCATGCCCAGATGCAATCACAGACCAAAGCACAGCTGCTTAAGTAAGTCATGAAGCAAAGTGACTCAGATCAGGTGGGAGAAGCTTGCCAAGTCCAGAAGGAAATCAAACACATGTGTGCATTAAGCTCAGTCATTCAACTCAGATGGACAGATGCCAAAGGAGCAGCAAATAATGGGAATGGTGTGCTCTTCAGTCAGACCTACTAGTTAACTTATACATCATGGAAATGCCATGAATACCAGCAGGCTTTGCCCAGTGGTTGCCCATTCATACTCTCCATTCCTATGTTCAGGCAGATCTGGACTTCTTAGCATGCTCAGTCCTGCCCAATGTAAGTCCCCATGCAAGGGCAGAAGAATCTGAGGTCATGGGATGAATCTGCCTTTCTGTTTCTTCAGCATAGCACACCTGCTGCCATGTGTCTGTGCCTCCATTGTATAGTGAGGAAACTGCATACCTGCTTGGGCCTGGATTCTGTGCAAAAGTACCTGGCACCACACTCATGATTTGCTGTCATTTGAAGTAAGATTATAAACACAATCCTTCATGAAAAATTAAGTTATATAAACTTATGATGAAATTCATTATAATAAAACAAAGGAGCTTACCTTTGACTGGTCACGTATTATGCTTCTGCATAATCATCAGATGACTGAGGTCTGGCACACTTATGAAACAGAGTGCAACCTGATAAGGAGCTGGTGTGCATCTCTTTCCACTTCCACAGATACTCAGTGTGTCTTTGTACTGATTTTGGTTATGAGGAAGATATTTACACCATAGAAATTGGCATATACCACAACCATAGGCTTACTTAATTTTTCTTCTAGAAAGCTGATCTTCAAACTTACTTAATTTACAAATATTACTTAATATTCATTAAGTAATAACCTGCCACATTTCTGTTCAATGGAGATATTTTATTGATCAATATAAGCTAAAAAGAGTATTACCATAAAAAATCACTAGATTGAAAGCTGACTCCCCAAGAAACCCTTGATCCTTAACTAAAAACACCTAACAGTCATTTTCCCTTATTTGTGAGAAATTGTCAAATCTCAGATATATACACAAAGACTAGTTGTGAGGAAAATTCAAACAGTTTTAAAAGTGGCTCTGCGACCCTTGGCCTGAATCATCAGACAATATATTTACTTCTTTGAAATGTGCTTATTTAAATTTAATCACAAGTTAACCCTCTGTGCGCATGCTGTTCTATGGAGCCATTCTGTACACATTCTTGTAAGAAATTCTGTTCTTTAGGAACCAGACCACAGATCAGAGGCTACCAAACACTTCTGCCATTTCTGACCTCCAACCAAGACAGTATGTGGTAATTTGAATGAAAACAAAGCAAAACAAATCTGTGGGCTCCTAGACTTGGCCTCCAGCTGGTGGCAAGGTATGGGGTGGTTTAGGAAGTGTGGCTTTGTGGGAGGAAGCATGTCACTGTAGGCAGTCTTGGAGAGTAAAAAGCTTCTCATCTTCTCCAGCGACTTTTTCTGTTTTGTGCACATGGTGATAGACGTGACCTCTGGGCTTCCACTTCTGTCCTAATGCCTGCTGTTTAGTGAGATTCATGCCTTCCCTGCCACAATGGACACTTACTCCTCTGCAAATGTAAGGCAGGATAAACTCTCTCTTCCTTGAGTAGCCTGAGGCAACAGTTAGGCTTGCCCTCCTTCCTGAGTAGTTTTCCCCCCTTGTCTATTTCTTTCTGATGCTGCGCAGAGCCTGAGGGATTTTGTTGTTCTATTTTTTTGTTTGTTTGTTTTTTGTTTTTTGGACTTTTGGCATGGTAGATTTCCTTCCCTTTTCTCTAAAGCTTCTCTCCTCACCACGTGCCTGCTTATCTACCACATGCATGCCACACACAACTGGTGTGGTTTTCGATGCATGCTCCTGCTCAGGTCAGCATGCTTTCCTTTGCGTATTTTCTTTTAAACTCTAATAAAACTGTCCTCAAGCCACAAAAAGGAGAATGGGAAGTACTGTACCCCTACATTTCCCTCCACTACAAGTTTTTTTTTTTTTTTTTTTTTTAATAAAAAAATGTGTGGTGTTAACTTTTCTTTTTTGTATACTTCATTTTAAAAAAAATATTATCTTTATTGTTTTTTAAGTAAGTGTTGGTGTGTGTACATATGTTGGTATGTGCATGTGAGTGCTGGCAGTCACAGAGGTGAGGGACATCAGATCCCCCTGGAGCTGGCTTCACAGGTCACAAGTGAGCCCCCTGACTGTAAGCACTAGGGATCAAGCTCAGGTCCTCTGCAAGAGCACTACATGCTTCTAACCTGTGATACATCTATCCAGACTTATCTTTTTTTTTTTGATTATTAAATAAAAACCTTAATCTCTATTTTTTTTTTTCTGGTCTACACACAGAAAGAACATTGGGGTTGTTGATGAATGAGGTGGAATCCCTGCGCTCAGAGAAGCCAAACTCAGATTCAAGCAGACAACAAGTTAAACAGCAAGTGTGACAAATGGAGAGTGGCCTGTGGGGCACACATGGGTGCAGACACCCTCCTGCATCTAGGGGTGCTGCTGCCTTGTGCCTTCTCTTCCTTCTCTCCTTTCCTCCCTCTCTTTCCTCCTTCTCTCTGATGTTTGCAATGCTCCTCATGGGTAAATCCATCTGCAATGTACAGTGTTAGCCTTCCTCCCTTAGTGACTTCATGGGGTGCCGTGAAAACAAAACCAATTTTAGCATCAAAGGATATTTTCAAGTATTTTTCTTCGCTAAGCAAGCTGTAAGAATCTTCAGCTGTTGTGTTGCCATGGTGAAGAGAGTTGAAGCGATATTTCTAGTCAGAAATGGAAATCTATAAAACGAATGTTAGTATGAAATCAGCCCTCAGCCTTGGGCTCAGTGTAGGGGGGGTGGGGTCCTGATGGAAGACTGCATCCTTTCTGCATACAGGGAAACAGGTAGTGAGCCTGGGGCTCGCAGATGCCTGTTTCCAAGTCTGTGAGTTGTTTCACGTTAGACCTTAGATTAAGAATGGACTTAAAGTGTAATTTTGACATAAAATCAATGTACAAATAGGATGCCATTTTCTGTGAAGTTTGCTTTATAAAGTTAACTTTAAAATGGAGGGGGAATGAAAAGATTTTCAGGTTAGTGAATACTAAAAAAAAAAAAAAAAATCATTCTGACTACAGTGTTACTGTGAAAAATGGTAAAGAGACATGGCAAGTTACAGAGAGCGGGTAGATAGGACCGCAGACACGCAGGAGGGGTACGAGGAGCAGGGAACGTGGGAGAAATGTGGACTTCTGGACTGAGCCGGGAAAGAGGCAGAATGCCAGTAGGAGCGGAAGCTTGGGGCAGGGAGTGGCGGGCGTTTGTGAGTGGCTTTCATTTGGAATATGCTCTTTGGTCTATGGTTTGCATTTCCATTTTCTTAGTGGTGTCTTTCCTAATCGAAGCTCTCCACAGCGATGAGGCCAACCTAGCAGGCTCCCCTCTTAAAACCACTGCCTTCTGTGCTGGTTCACATGTCTTCGTTCCTCCGTGGTCGTAGGACTAATTCCTGTTGCTTCCTATTTAGGCTCAATGTTTAAGTGTGTCGTCGTCACCTCACCTTTTTAAAAAGGTGTAAGTGGAAAGACAAGGTTTACATGTTTCTCACAGATGTAGACCGTAGTTCCGGCAACATCTGTTTGGGCTTCCCTTCCTCCGTGTGTTGATAGTTTTTCTTGACTATCAGTCCTCAGTTTTTAATTTGTAGCTCATTGACCACGGTGAGTGCTGCCCTCTGGGCTGGGGTAAGTCATTGCGGTAGGAAAATGATGTCAGCCACTTTTGTTTTCTTCTCAGCTTTATCTTAACCACGTGACCTTATCGGGGCTGCCACACAACAACAAAGGACACATGTAGACTGGTGACCTAGATAATAGAAATTAATTTTCTCATATTTCTGGAGATTTTCATTCATACTTGATGAAGGGTAAAATTATATACATAGACCAAAGAATTGCTTTAAAATATGAAGGTAATAGGGAAACACATTATTTTAGGTTTGCTTAAAATACATATATAATATATAAGTGTATGTATATCCAAATATGGAGTTACACCACTTAGGATAATAATACCCCCCTAAAGCCCCATTGACTATGTAACAAAAGCTTCAGTGTCAGTGGAACCTCACTCTGAGTTATTGGTCATGGAGGTACAAAGAAGCCCCAAATAATACAGATTGTTGCCATTGCCCTTGGTTTCTTCCCAGTAGTTGAAGGTGAGACCCTGTTGCTAATGGTGTCATACACTCTTGACAAAAGACTTAGTGGAGTCATCTTGGAGCTGACCTGGAAGTCTCTGCCACAAGGACTAGCTCCTTGAAGGTGTTATATCAGCTACTAAAGGAGAAAAGAAATCAATAGTTTTACTCAGCTTAGAGCCTACAAACCACAGCAATAACCAGCATGGCTCAATATCCCCAAAGGTACAATAGTGGCACTTTTATCTTGGCAGTAACTAAGAGCTGTCTAACTGGACTTGAAGCCCACTCAAGGAAGGATTCATGCCTGACATGTAAGTCTGTCCCAGTATCCATGGCTTGTGAGGCCATGGGACATGGAGAACATACTGCTGCCACTTTCCAAAACTAGCATCATCTCCAACTGCATACTTATCCTTATACCCAAAGGTAAGTGTAGCCCTCACCCCTCATCAGAAGAGCTTCCTTTGCAGCAGATGGAGACCATTGCAGAATGCCCAAACTGGTCAAAAATGCAGAGAAGAACCGACCATGGGATGCCCACCCAAAGTTGATACATGTACAACAAAACCTGTACACCTAAGGCTCAGAAAACATCATGGAAAAGGGGGCAGAAATGATTGTAAGAGCCAGAGGACCAGAATGTCTGCTATGAGATTGTATCTTCTGGACATGGTAGGAAAGCTGCACCCATAACATCCCAACAATACAGCTGCCTGACGAAGAGCTCTACAATGGCAACACCAGCTGACATGCCAACATACCTGGGAGAAATTTCACAAGGCCCTGCCCCTAGGCAAAGAGCTACATGTAATTAATGGTTTCTCAGAGAATGAGAGTTCGTCTTCTCTAGCGAGGAGTTCCATGACAGGTTATCTAATCCCAAGTGCTCAGCCCTAAATAAATATCCATATAAGAAATACAAAATGGTCTCAGCAGAATTGATACATACACACATACACAATACAAGCATACATATACATGGATATATATATATATATATATATATATATATATATATATATATATATATATCTCCATCTCTCTCCCTGCCCCCCCACTCAATGGGGTGGGGGGATAAGGGTACATGGGAGGACTTGTAGGGGGAAGGGTGGGTAGAAGTGATGCTAATACTACAGTACTTATATATAAAATTCTCAAAAAACTTAAACAAAAAACCCACACTTCCTTGTGACCTACCTTAACTGTGTGATTTGCATATCTATTAATTTCCCCCTGATCATGTAAAACTTTCTTGGGCAGAAATGTTACAGAGCCATACATCACAGCTTATATTTATTAGTTTTCATGTAGAGTCTGCTGAATATGCCTTCCAAGTAAACAATATGTGCTATTAACCATAGTCACTATGATATAAAAATAATTTCAAACATATTATTTTTGACTAAAACATTCCATCTTTGACCAGCATCATTCCCCAAATTCTGTTGACCATAATCTTTTATTTTAGGTAAGGTCCATTTAAGATTTCCTTATGTAAGTGAAATTATGAAGTTCTTTTTTTTTTTTTTCCACCCCCCTGGAGCTGAGGACCGAACCCAGGGCCTTGCGCTTGCTAGGCAAGCACTCTATCACTGAGCTAAATTTGCTTTTTTTTTTTTTTTTAATGAAATTCTTATCTATTTGTGTTTGGCATATTTCATTTAACATAATAATGCCCTCTTAGTTCATTCAAAAATCTCAGAAATGACAGGAATTTTCTTGTTGAAAGTTTAATATCTCACTGCACACACATATCAATTATTTAATCATAGTGCTTATGTATTATATTTTTCATTCTTATTATTTCCAACCTCTGAGTCATCTTCGTCTGACATTATTGACTGGGTATTTTTATTGTAGTGTCATATTTCAGACTATTTGCATGCCTCGAAATTATAGTACGTTTGACAATTTGTGTAAAGATTAGCAGAGGAAACGCTCCAGTTGAGAAAGCAGGCTCTGTGTTGCTCTTCTGCACAGGAAATACACAGTTTCCATAGGTGAAAGATCCAGAACACTGGCTGGCACTGTCAGGAAAACTGAATGGGGGCTGACAATTGTAAGTGGCCTTTTTTCAGTTTCAAGTCAGACTATAGGACGTGGCTTTGACCCCCTCCAGTGCTCAACGTGCTGCACTGCTGGAGGGCCTTGACACACTCACCTACCTTAAGTCTCTCAGCACCTGAGTTGCAACTTCAGTTCCTGGGTTTACCTTTAAATGCACACCGGCAGTGTGCTCTGTGTTGGCTGAGTGAGTAAGTTGCTTCCAGGGCCCCCTCCTCTATACTCTTATCTCATGAAGGTAGATTGGTCAAGCTGTTAAAACAGGTTTTAACTCACTTGCCTTCTCCTTCTTTAATCCCACCTGTCAGGCCACCTGCATCATCTTCAGTGGTGGATGAAGTGTGACCGGACATTTACGAGGGAGTCACTTTTCTCCAGTGTGTCCCCTGCTCCGTGTGACTCCTCATCACTCTTCTTATAGCATATTGCTGACATGAGTAGTTCTTCAAATCTAAATTTGATCAAGCCACCATTGAGAATCCTGACCAAACCACGTGTCTTAGTTAGGGTTTCTATGACTGTGATGAAACACCTTGACCACAGCAACCCGGGGAGGAAAGGGTTTCTTTGACTCACATCCACATCACTGTTCATCATCAAATGAAGTCAGGACAGGAACCCAGAGGCCTGTAGGAGCTGATGCAGAGGCCGTGGAGGGGTGCTGCTCACTGGCTTGCTCCCCATGGCTTGCTCAGCCTGTTTTCTTATAGAATCCAGGACCACCAGCAAGCGGTGGCCTCTCTCACAATGGGCTGGGCCCTCCCCCATCAATCACTAATTAAGAAAATGCCGTTCAGCTAGATCTTAGGAAGACATTTTCTCAGTTGAGATTCCCTCTTTTCGGATGACTAGTTTGTGCCAGCACACCATGTTTCCACTTTACCAAATCTAATTTAAAAAGAAAAAGCCTCTTAAATGAGTCTGCATGTGTGTGTACAGACAGGACCCTGGGGCATTTATGGATTTGTTATTAAAAGCTAAGCATGGCACACCTTGGTTGCAAGCTTCTCTCTGATGCAAAGCCCCTGCACCAGAGCAGATGTTTTACTAAAATCGTATCTGGAGGCCCAGGTGCTGATGGCTGCCAGTTTTTCTCAGAACATTTCTGTCTTAGCCATGAGTCACAGCCCACTTGTGCGCCTCCAAGTTATTGGATGCTGCTGAAGATAAAAACCTTCAGTGTATAATTTCAGCTGTGTGGTCGCATAATTTTTCTCTTATTCAACTTAATAGTTAATTAAATATTTTATTCTGCCAAGACACAGTATTCTTTAACATCTCTACCCACTATGTGGAGACATGGCTAAAGGGCTTTACACCTTGCAAGCATTTCAGAGTTGGGAAAAGGAGAGATAAAAAAGACCATATTTCTTTTGTGTCTTATCCATTGACCCACATATGTGTTTGAAAAATTCTCTTTTGCTGAGTGAATAAGTGAGAAGCTGCTCATTGTATGAATAGATACAAAAGAATACAAGGAAAGTAGAAAATAAAATAGAAATTAGGCACTATCAGGCCCATGACAAGAAACTGATTCATGAATATTGTGGATCATTGTTTTTAAATATAAGTAAAGTATTGAATCAGGAGCAAACTTGCTATTACATTACAGCTGCTGCTAGATTTCACCTGTACGACAGTGAAGTCACACACGCACCATGCAGAAAGGTGTGCATAATGCAATTGAAATACACGCTTAGATTCTTTTTTTTTTGCTTTCTTTTTTTTTCTTAAACGCCCCCCAATCCTTCCCTCTTGCCACCAACCACGATTTCTTCCCAGTTTCATGAGTTCTACTGTAAAAAATAAATCATTGCTTCCACTTAGTCCTGCCTATATGTACATGGGTGTAGGGCCATCTGCTGGGTCATGGGTAGCCTGTCAGAGACCTCGTCCTTGAAGAGAGCTAGTTCTGACTCTCCTTCCCAAGCAGCTATTGATTGCCGATGGCTTCTCGGCTAAGAGTGGTACTTCAGGACCACTTCCCTCCTCCATGATGAAATTTTGCTTAACCTTGCACAGGATTTTTTTTCCCCCATGCTATCACAAGTGTGTGGCCAGAAAATGCTGTTTTGCTGTAGCTATCTACATCCCTTGCCTCTCACAATCCCACCACCCCACCCTTCCACAATGCTCCCCCAGCCTTGGGAGGAGTGGGTATGATAGAGATGTGCCATTCAGTGTTAACTTAGGGTTAGTGCTTAGTGGGTTGTGTTATTTGTTTTAACAAAATTAAACTGTTGTTTTGAGGGCTAAAGAAGTTTAAGAGCATCCTCTGCCTTTGCAGAGGGCCTTGGTTTAGTTCCCTAGAACTCACATTAGGGAGCCCATAACTTCCTGTAACTTTTGTTCCAGGTGACTTGACAACCTCTTCTGTATACATATTAGCACTTGGGATCACATATATACACAAAAGATACAAGAATAAAACAAATATTCACATAAAACCCTGATGTTCCCTCAATGTTTGTGACCAGAGCTTATAGCTTGACTTTTAACAAAGCTTTGAATGTACTATTTCCAGGTGTATCGTGGCTGTATTCTATGCACTAGTCACCTTCAGCTCTGTCTACGTTAGGGAGAGGCTATGGAACTGTTTCAATGAGAGGCTATTTCATTGAACAAAATGTACCCGAGTACAGCCCCAGAGAGGTACCAACCAGTTTACTATGAAACAGAACAGCTAGCTCATTTAGAGCTTGAAGTATAGTCATTCAGAATTTCCAGGGGGCGAATGGACAAAGATGCAGCAGAGAAATGAGTTTTTTCCCCAATTAAACAAGCACATTTAACTATTTACCTTACACTCACAAAACACCCTTTATGTCTAATAAGAATTAGGTGCAATGCCAGGTGAGTGGAGTAGACAGCATGGAGGTGCCTCCTGGTAAGAAACTCACATGAGATAGAAAAGACTCCTTCTAAAATGAGTTTAGGAAAGTCTGGTTTGAATAATAAATTCAGTCTTTTGAGACATTTTGATAGGATAGATTAGAGTGTTGTGACTGTTTTGGAGTTTAGGGTGCATTGGTAGCATCTTAGCACATGGTTATTCTATACTGTTAAAATCTATTAGCATATATTATTAGACTATGTTGTTATATATTGTATTCCATGTTTCCCAGGGTTCTTTGATCTCTCTGCCTCTTAAAGCCTTTTCTCACTTAACTCCTCAAAAAGCACTCCTTAGTAGATATCTTAGTTATGGTTTCCATTGCTGTAATGAAAGCACCATGACCAAAAGGCAAGTTGGGGAGGAAAAGGTTCCTTTGGCTTACACTTCAGCATTGCTGTTTATTACTGAAGGAAATCAGGACAGGAACTCAAACCGACAGGAGCTGACACAGAAGCCATGGAGGGGAGCTGCTTGCTGGCTTCCTTCCCCTGGCTTGCTCAGCCCATTTTCTTACAGAACCCAGCCCAGGGATGGCACCACCCGCAATGATCACTAATTGAGAAAATGCCTTACAGCTGGATCTCAAGAGGGCGGTTCCTCAACTGAGGCTCCTTCCACTCTGATGACTCTAGCTTGTGTCAAGTTGACACAAAACCAGGCGGTTCAGTAGATGGAAACAGCACACTAGCAGGTTAGGTCTATGGGATACTGAGAAACAGAAACACCTCAAATACTGAACATGTTAAAGCATTCCTGCATTCTCTCTTCTTCTGGCCACAGGAATGATGGTATTTGTAGCTCCTTGGTACAAATTTGTATATGGTAATCAAACAAAGATTACATTTCACATATTATACCATGTTTGATATTTCCTGAAACAATGCCAAAGTACTCAAATTCTTGCATGGTTGCTATTATATTTGATACATCTCAGCAGTGCATTTTCTAAAGACTCATGTAGGTTTCATTTGCATATTTGTACATGCGATTTACTGAAACATGTAGTATTTTCCCTGTAATATTTGTGGTAGGTATCTGTGGTAAGATTATGTCTACTCCATAAAACAGGATGGAATCCTTCCTTTCACTTTTCTTTCCTGGAAAATTCAGTGTGATCATTCCCTAAATACTTGAAAGAATTCACTATTGAAGTTGCCAGGCTCTATAATTTTCTTTTAAATATTTATTTTTATTTGATGCATATGAGTGTTTGCCTGTGTGTGTGTGTGTGTGTGTGTGTGTGTGCGCGTGCGCGCGTGCACTCCAGTGCCTGGTGCCTTGTGTCTGTGGAGGACAGAAGAGAACATCAGATTCTCTGGAGTTAGAGATATGGAAAGTCGTGAGCCACTTTGTGCGTGCTGGGAAAACAAACGGGGTTTGGTTCCTCTGAAAGAGCAACAGACACACTTAGCTGCTGAGCCATCTCTCCAGCCCCGGATCTAGAATTGTCTTAACTGAACATTTAAAAGGTAGAGAGATTCACGAGTGGCAAGATGCTACAGTAGGTAATGGTACCTGCCTTCAAGCCTGAACACTCGGGCTTCATTCATGGGTCCCACTTGGTAAAAGAAAACTAACTCCTGCAATTTGTCCTTTGACATTCACAGACATACAGACACACAGACACATAAACAAATGTAAAAATTAGAATTATAAATTATATTTTCTAAGTGCCCTACTGTTTCAATGCTTAATTTCTTCTTATTGCAGCTTTAGAGACTTCGTTTTAAGGAATCATTCCATTTCCTCAAATCTTCCAACATGTTATTCTGTGGATCACTTCTAATTCTTGTCACATCTTCAGGACTGTGAAGATATTGTTTTCTGACTTTCTGGATGGATAATTTATTGCCAGTAGCAATTTTATTAATTTTCTAGGTAACTTAATATTAACCTCACTGATTCTTAAATTAAGATCTTTGATCTTTGTGTTGCCTTGGTTTTGGCTTTTCTATGAATTACTTTCTTTTGTTTGTATTTTACATTTAAGCTAATGTGCATAATGCCAGTAGAAATCAAAGTAAATGCTTAGGACTTAATTTTTCCCTAGTATGTACTCTAAAGCCAGAAAACTTACCAGATGTTGATTCTCTATTGACTTGAAAAGATTTAAAAATCATTTAGGTAAAAAGGTTTTTCTTAAATTATTATATTTTTGTCTTTGAGAATTTTATATATGTACACAACATACACAATCATAGTCACCATTTACTCTCTCCCTCCAATTCCTTCTGGACATTTCACAAACAAACATCTTCCCTTCTTTACTTCATACCTTTTAAAGACCTCTCAGAATCCAGTTAGTGTGCCTGCAGGCTCACAGGTGTGGGTCACTCACTAGAGCAGGGACAATCTACCAGGGAACACATCCCTGGAAATGCTTCTCATTCTCGTTGTTTCAAACTTACAGGTACTGTGAAGACGTAAAACTACATTCCTAGCTCTTAGGGATTTCCTCATGAGACTTGGGAAATCCCATAATTATCTCCCCAATGCTGTCTCTCCGTCTCACTCTGTGTGATCTGAGACTCCAGGTTTTTATATTTTCACCTTTGGCTGTCTGTATGCTTTCGTGCTTTGCTTTTTGTTTTTTGTTCTCTTACCCCCTTGGTGTTTAGGGAGCTGTACATTTCAATGTTCACCCCCAGTCCTTCAATCCAACCTCATTCCAGCTGGAGTGCCCAGGTCCACACCTCTTTTCCTGCATGTTTTCCTTCCTCAATATTTTTATCCAGACTATGTCTACTCACCCCTGTATTGTAATCACCCCCATGGCTTGTATTTGCCAATGTTTCCATCACATAGTAACGAATGTTTCCCTGTCTCCTTTTTGCACAATCATTTCTAATAATTTATCGAGAAGCTTAGAGAATTCCACATACAATCCATAGATTAGGCTTTTCC
Source organism: Onychomys torridus (assembly GCF_903995425.1). NCBI lineage: Eukaryota > Metazoa > Chordata > Mammalia > Rodentia > Cricetidae > Onychomys > Onychomys torridus. Next base: position 6,856,366 of record NC_050459.1, on the reverse strand, counting down.
CTCACATCCTCCCCCACCCCAGAGTTTAATTGGTAGCAACTAAATATCACAAATATACAGTGAATGGAAGGTCATGTCTCATCATGTTGGCTTTATTGGGAGACAGTGGTTTGCCTGTGTCAGTCTCTATCCTCCTGAGGGCTTGCTGTGATCTATACCCCCACAGTGCGAGTTTTGGGAGAAGTCATAAACATCAAAATTATCCTGACCAAAGGTAGGAAGGACTGCCAAGGCAGGGGGAATGCTCAGATGGCGTATAGAATTCTGGACTTGTATGAATGTGATTTGGAACTTTTTGAATTGTGAGAACAATTTTGGTGATCTTCCCATTTTAACTTGATGATTTGTCTTTGGACGAATGGGATAGAAAACCCCTCCAACTTTCAATACATACATGTGAAACCATCAACTGTAAGTTGACCAATGAACTTATGTTTAAAAGTATATAAAACAGGTAAGTGGGGAGAGCATTAACGAAGCCTTTAGCACTCAAGAGAAGCAGAAGGTACAGACATGGAACAAGGCACTGGACGTTGGCTCCCCACACCCAAAGAGTAGGTTGTCTTAGACAAGTCTCGTGTTTGATCTATCCCAAGTCTATGAAAAAAGAAAAATGAACCTAACATTTGGTGTGATTTTTTTCTCTCTGTCAGATTATTGCTAATATAAATCTGCTGCTGAGAGTCTGAGCTACCTCAGAGCATCAGCCCAGGGGCTTAGTTGAGTAGTGTCTGGACTGTTGCATAGAATTTAAGGCCAAAAGTCAGATTTGGTGCAGGGCAAAGTACCTGCTTTCTAATATTCTGTACAGGATTCCTCAACTAAAGTCTCCCCTTTCCAAGTGACTCCAGCTTTTGTCAAGTTAATGCTGAGAACTAACCAGAACACTGTCATATGCATCTTTTTTCCTAATTTCCTTTGATCATATATGATGGTATTTTTAAAAGATTTAATCCTACAACCAGAATTCTGGGCTGAAGTTGCACATATTTGAAATTTTGATAGATAATTCTTTTAAAATTTTTTTCAGAAATCTGGGCCATGTTACACACACTGCCAGGCTCTGGCCTGGTTTTCTTATCCCTTAGTGTGCCCCCATTAGGACTTGTGACTCTTCTTCCATCATCCTCCATGTTTTTTCTTCTCTCTGCCTAGTTGAGAACAGAGCCTCGTTCTTCCATGCTTTATTTAGAGAGAGGTCACCACAGCATGTTAGCATCTTTTCCATGTGACCAGGGACAGTATTCTCACCTTAACACATGCCTCCTTTTCATTTTTTACCCCCTTGATGAGGTTTCTGGGTTCTACCAGTATTTTTTCCCTCATACCCTTTATTCCAACATCCTCTTTTAAAGTGAGAGAGTCTGAGGGTCTCATCCCTTCCTGCCCAACTGCTAGCAGGGCACACAAATCTGGTGGCAGTATATACTAGCTCTTCTAGGGAGAGCTCTGTTTCTGTAGTCAAGGCTCCTGCATAGTCAGAAGCCTTCTCACCTGGTAGATGCATGAGAAAGAATTCTTTCTGCACTGGAGGATTCTGACTTTCAGAGGGCTTGGGATTTGAGTCTTTGGCTTTCTGCAGGGCGTTGAGTTTCAGCTATCCATGTCCACAGCCTCTGTAGCCACCACTACCTCTCAGATCCTTAGACATCTCCTTGGAAGAATTCTTTATACATCTAGCTTCTTAAGGTTTATCATCAACAAAGTATTAGGTTGTTTAAGAGCTGCCCAACACCCAAACCCAATGACGCCTTGTCCTTTCCTAAGACCTCTTTTGTTTCTGACTTTAGAATCAATTTGTGTGTTTGTGTGTGTGTGTGTGTGTGTGTGTGTGTGTGTGTGTGTGTGTGTGTGTGTGTTATTGGTGAAGTTATTAAGGGAGGTTTATTTTGTGGGGTAACTTACAAATGAAGGGATAGGTAGGTTGTAGGGTCTGGCAAAGGTATGGTGTAGTGGGTAGCCATCCCAGCATTGGCCTGGAAGTTCCAACCCCCACTGAGGCTTTGGTAATGGTCACGCCCACAAGGCGGGGCAGAGGAGGAAGCGGAAGACGAAGGATCAAGGATCGGGAGTACTCACTCGCTTGGTTCCCGGACTCTGGACGCTGGAGGTAGACCGAGCAGAGTTCTCCAGAGAACAACGCCGGATTGTGCTATACCCTTGCCAGACCCTGTAACCTACCCCCTCATTTGTAAGTACCCCACAAAATAAACCTCCCTTTTAACTACGTGGAGTGGCCTTAATAATTTCACCAATAGTATGGCGCAGTCCGGCGGTGTTTTCTGGAGAACTCTGCTTGGTCTACATCCATCGTCCAGGGTCCAGGCACCAAGAGAGCCCTCACATCTGGATCCTGGGTCATCAGCGTCCTCTCTCAGCCCTGCATTGTAGGCGTGACTGTTACTGAAGCCTCAATGGGGATTGGAACTTCCAAGTCAAGGCTGGAATGGCTACCCACTACAGTGTGTGTGTGTGTGTGTGTGTGTGTGTGTGTGTGTGTGTGTGTGTGAGAGAGAGAGAGAGAGAGAGAGACAGAGACAGAGACAGAGACAGAGACAGAGACAGAGACAGAGTTTATTGAGAAGTATGCTCCCTTAAACAAGTCTGAAAAAAGGAATGAAGCAAATGGGCAGATGGAGAAGCTGAATTTTGCTGTAGTTTGAAGACTCCTCAGAAATTTCTGTGCAGAGCTCTTGACCTGCACATGTCTCAAGACTCACTCTTACTGACATGGTGGGACTGACCCTTATTTCCTCATAGAAACTACTCATTTCTTGGGTTGTCCCCTCAGCAAAGACTTTCCCTTTGGCTGAGAACAATTCTGGGGTAGGAAAACTACTGCATACTAACATAAAGGCACCCCCAGAATCCTGGGGGAGCCAGCAGGTTTGCTGGGAAAGACCGAGCATCAAAAACCAAGGTCGATTCAGAACTGCATTGCAGTGAGTAGAATCTGGAGTGTCTGGAGTGTGTTCCTAGAACTCTGTCCTACAAATGCCCCTAACTATGACATGATTGAACTCATCTCTCTCACATTGCCATCAAAATCCTTAAATGCAGCTGGCTGTTACTCTGGTGCCACCCCTGGTTGTTACCCTAATGTTCTTCTGTGTATAAAGTCCAGAGGTGGCAGAGCAGGTAGATGCTTGTTTTTGAAACCCTGCATCTATTTATTTTCCCTGCAGCTTTGGTCTGAGCAAACTGGACACTTCCAGTCTGGTTAGGTCTGTGAGACAGGTAAGTGCAAGCAGTTTGCTCCTTTTCCCAGGGTAGGTGTCACAACCGGGCATTTAATCATGTCAGAGACAATTGAGCACAGCAAAGCTATCTCTGGGGATGTTGGGAGTGAAGAGAAGGGGAAGCTTGGGCTTCTGCGATTACTGTGAGTCAGTCTGAGAACAGACCCAATAGAGCGGATCTGGAGCCCCGCCCCAGACAGACAACGAAAAGGCACTGTCACACGAACCTAACTTAACTTACAGCAGTTCTCATTACTAGATTCGCTGAGTTCCTTGAGCCACAGTGTCCTGACTGCAGAGTCTTCAGTGGAGAACAGGGATTTGGAAGGAGAGGGTAGCCTGATAACATTTAAGAATGGGGCTTGTGCACTCATTCGTGAAGCTTGTTGAGATCAGTCTCCAGGTAGGCATAGCCTAAATCACAAGGTAATGCAAAGGTGGAATCAATACATAAGCCCACCTTATGTACATAGAGGCAGAGGCGACACAGTTAGGGGCCTACCTTTAGCAATCTAGTAGGGAAAACTCAGATATTACACTCTACAAGACTAAGCTGTACCATGCCTCCCTTGAGACTGACTGTACCAAAGGAGGCCACTCCAGTTTTAGCCTGTAATTTGAAACAATTAGATATGTAATACCTGGGAAACACACATGGGCAGAAAATCCAAAGCCTGAACTAAGATAAAATATAGAAAAGAAGAAATAACTTTCAGATGTACTGGGAACCAGAGAATGCCCTGCTCTTAAGGCTAATCCTCAGCACTGCCTAGTTACTGCTCATCTCTGCCAGGCAAGAAACCTGGCACCTCATTACTGGAAGGCTGCCAGAGGAAGCTTGGGGTTAGGGTAGGACTTGTATCATCTCACTTCACAGTATTGCTTCAGACTGCCTTAAGACTCACTGGAATCCTCTAATTCACAGGTGTGAGTTTAGGAAGGCACAGGGGAGGAGACAGGTGCCTACAGGCCAGATGAGTGCAGAGATCACAGGTGAGTAAGTCTCAGAGGTCAGAGGTAAAGTTTTAATTGATGATGCCCCCACAGGCTCATGTGTCAGGTACTTGGCTGCAAGCTCATCAGCCTTCGAGAACTGATTTAGATCCAGAGAGCTCTTATCTAACCATTGGACTGATTAATCCTTGTTGGAGTCACAGTATGCTTATTTTATGAGAAAATGGTGGAAAGGAAGAGGGAGAAGTCACTCACTGGGGGCATGCTCTAGAAGGGTATCCAGTCCTCAGCTTCTCCTGTCTCTGGTCCTCCTTCTTGCCCGCCCTGGGCTGAGGAGTTCTGTTCCATCACACCCACTCTTGTGGAATGTCTTCCTTGTCTCAAGCCCAAAGTACTGGACAGAAGAAATGGTGAACTGAGTATGGATTACCTCACTCAGGATAATTTATAGTTCTGTCCATCTGCCTGCAAATTTCATGCTGTCATTGTTTTTCTCTCCTGAGTAGTACTCCATTCTGTATATGTACCACATTTTCTTAATCCATTCTTCATGGTATGTACTCACTCATAATTGGATGCTAGATATAAAGCAAAGAACAGTCAGATTGCAACCCACAGAACCAGGGAGGCTATAAACAGGGGGGACCCTAGGATGACTGTGGCTTATAATAAGTTTTGGTTTTACTCAATCACTGGGCAAGCCTCAGTGAAACATTTCACTATTAGGATAAGAATTTGTACTGTATTAAGCTGATAATAGAAAAAGAAAACAACAATAACAAAAAGAAATGAAATTTCTGAGTTCATCTGAATCCTCCCTCCTTAGGTGGCTGTGTCGGGCATTTCGTCCCAACTATGACAAACAGCACCATCAATATTCCTCCAAAGGCTCGAAAAAGACACACCCTGCTGATAAAAAACCTTTGATATCATTTAATCCTTACTCTGTTTATTTAGTGCCTCTTACTTCTACTTTTACCAGTTTTTTTGTTTGTTTGTTTGCTTTTTCCTGAAATACCTATTTGCTTCCTTTTGGTGATTTCTCTAATACAAATTTGCACTGTCACCCATCTTTTCCTTCTGAAATATGTGAATTAAATAACTTCATATCCTGTGCTCAGTGACTCTAATTTCTAGAGTTACGGAGATCTTTGTTGTTGACTTTTACATCATTGGTTGAGGTGAGTATAGATTCAGAGGAAGTCAGCCCTGTGCCTGGACTTCTGATAATAAATACGTTTTTTCGTCTTTATTCAAACTGGGGGTCACAGATGGACACGAAACAATGGATTTCACTAGGGGATTTTTGTTGTTATTGTTTTGTTTTTCAGTCCTTTATGTAAGTGCTGGAAATTGAAACTCATGTCATCATGTTTGCACAGGAAGTACTTTACTGACAGAGCCATGTTCCCAGTCCCTTACTTATCTTAACAACTAAAAGTAGACTTGTCTTTGTTAGCACTTCATAGCTAACATCTTTTTAAAATGTAAACATTCTGGGCAGTTGTGCTAGCTAGTTTTATGTCTGCTTGACACAAGTTGAGTTATGTGAAAGAAGGGAACTGCAATTGAGAAAAGACTTCCATAAGATTAAGCTGAAGGGTATTTTCTAAATTAGTGAATGATGGGGGAGGGTTCAACCTTGTGGGTGATGCTATCCCTGGTGGTCCTGGGTTCTATAAGAAAGCAGGCTGAGCAAGCCTTGATGAGCAAGCCATCAAGCAGCACCCCTCCACGGCCTCTACATCAGTTCCTGCCTCCAGGTTCCTGCCTTGTTTGAGTTCCTGTCCTGACTTCTTTCAAAGATATACTACAACATGGAAGTGTGAGCCAAATAAACCCATTCCTCCTGATTTACTTTTGGTCATGGTTTCATCGCAGCAAGTGAAACCCTAACTAGGACAGCTGCCTAGACGCTTCAGCAGTGAAGGGTGCTTGCCACCAAGTCTGATGACGTGAGTTTGATCCTCAAACCCAAGTAGTGAAAGGAGAAAACTGGCTCACACCAGTTGTCTCTTTCTTTGACTCTCCACACTGGCACATGTACCCCACTCCCCCACACACGTGTTAATTAAATGTATTTTTAAGTAGTCATCCTGGTCAAGATTGTTTTTCCAAGTATCAGAATGCTGAAAACACATATCTTTTGGGGAGCAATGCACATATTACAGGAATCTATTGTCACATATGTGTGACACCTAAGCTGCATAAGAGAAATAGAGGATATACACTGTGACATCAGGAATAATTCAGAGTGGACAAAGAAAGTATCTATTTGATTAGGAGTTGACTTATTCTAGCAATGGATTTCACTAGGGGATTTTTGTTGTTATTGTTTTGTGTTTTGTTTGCTACTCTCTCAGAGTGAAATTGTTAATGTGTTTCCACTGTAGGAGTGAAGAGACACATTTGAGAAGGTATCTTTTATTTTTGTAACAGAGAAATAGAAGAGGCATACCAAATTCACCCCAGAACCTGACTACTCCATGTGATGCATCTGCAACCCTCAGCTCCTAGACAGCTTCTCAAGCAGGCTGATGTGATGAGGCTCCTCTAAGCCATTAGTCATGCTGAGGTAAAACCTGTAGGAGTTTCTAGACTCCACAGCCTACTTCTGGTAAATGAACCTCACACCCAGGCAAGCCATTTGCTTTTCTCTTCCACTGTGCAGTTTTTAGCTGATAGCCTAACAAAGGCCAACATATACTTGTCTGGCCAGCATATTTTTTGAACCTATTTCTTGTTTTGATTTTATTGCAGAGTGCAGTTAATGAGGAAGAACATTCAAATCCCAATCTCTGTCTCCTCAGCAAGTCCCGGTACTGTTCGGTAGAAAACCCACAGTGCTTGACTTACTACCCATCACGGCTCATGGTAGACCTCCTCTGGTCTCCTGCTCTGCCTCCTGCTCATGAACGTGCTATGGCTCATGCATCAGTCCTTCATCCCTAAGTTCAAGATTTTGGGTTTTTTTGTTTTGTTTTTACACTGTCATTTTTCAAAATGAGTTTTCCACCTTCGAAAGGAACCATTCTGGATCTCAGTCAGTGTAGCCAGGAATGTCTCAACCCCCTGGAGAACTTCTTGCAGGTCCTGGGGTGCTGCAATGCATCAAACCTCCCTCACCCATTGTGTTCTCAATCAGGGGTCCCTATGCTGGCTTCCTTTTCTGCACTAGGTAGCTTGTCTTCAGGAGGAAGGCCAGTCTCTCAGACTTCCCACAACTAACTCCAGAGACCTCATTGGCAAGCAAAAGAGATGACTGACTCTTGCACACTCACATCTTAAAGTTGTCTTACCTTAAAATATTCAGTTCAACTACATGAGATGTGTTAGAGAAAAGAAAGAGGTTATTCTGAAAATGAAGAATGAGCTCCCATCTATTACAGGATCAGATTTAAACATTGTTGTTTTAACTTAGTGTAAATATCACAAGGATATTTTTCTGATGTAATTTAGCTACATCTGCATAATAATGAAGTTAAAAATAACCGAAACTTTGCTTCTTTTCCTTGTTGGCTAAGTGTAGTTTTTAAATTTCACTTATTGTGGTTTTTTTTCTTTTTTTTCTTTCTCTACCATCTGTAGTTCCTCTTTGAATTGAATGTACAGCTTACAGTGAGAGACAAGCTACTCATTTAAACCACCACTAAAATCTGTGCTTCTGGACTCAAATTAGCAATGCAGCATGGGAGTGGGGAGGTGTGGGCCTTTCGGAAAGGAATGATTATTATCTAATAAGTATGGCTATGGATTTTATACAGTAACATTCTAATATACCAAGTTAGTAAATATCACAACACAGAAGCCTTATGATATAAGATAAACATGAAAAGGAGATAGTGGAGACAGCAAACAGGCATTGTAGGTACCTTCGGAATCACTTGTGCCATTTTTGACAAGAGTCTCAGGTTGTTTCATGCTGGTAGGAACTCCGGGGCCCAAGTATTCCCCCTGCTATGGAATCAGTTAAAGTACAGGCATTTGACACTGTGCCTGGCTCAGCTATGACTTTTTAATTCCTACAACACCCATTCATACTGGTATGAAATAACTGAGAGTGTGTACAACACCTACAGGTATTTACTTATGCTGTAGGAGACACTGGCAGTAGGGCCCATTCCATAAGGAGAGAGAGCTTCCTGATGGACAGGTTAATACACAATATTTTATTGGAATTATGTTTGGAGAAGATTTTTGACATTAATCAGAAATTCAACAAAATGAAACCCAAAGTACCAGAATGTACTCAAATGACCTGTTAAACCCTCACCTGGCATTTCCAGGTAAACCAGTTGTCAAACTGGACCTAATTTCTTGGCGGCCTTTATATATGGTCTTACAGAACTTCAGCTAGATATGTAAAATTAGGATAGTTATACCTTACTGTACTGCAACTTCCCGTTTGAAAAATCCCCACTCCTTCAGTGTTCCCAGCACCCACAGCTCCTCAGAGGAAAATAAGTTCTGTAGAGCCCTCCTTTTGGTTTCTTAAAGTACTTGCTTAGACTTCAGAACACCTCCTAGGGCTCTTTCCAATGTGCATTGGCCTAGGGATGCAGGGGAGAGAGAGGGACACAACATGGTGATTGCTAAGTGTGCAAACCCTGGCTGCCAGAGAGAGCACCCGGCATCCTCTGGTCTGGTGGTCTTGGCTCAGATGGGGACCCAAGTAGAGTGCAAGAGCTGTCCAGACCTCAGGAGACTGATGTTTGCCCCTGGCGTCCCCCCACCCCGTCGGACCGGAAACCAGGGGACCCCAGGTTTTCCCAGCATGTGTCTGTCTTTCCTTTCTTGGAAGTCCTAGAGTCAACACTAAGGGGCACCAGAGCCTTGGACTGCAGCTCCAACCTGGAGGGCGCTGCGGAAGTCCCGGCACAGAGGAGCCCACCCGGCATGCCTGGGCGGCTGGCACAGTACACAGGTGCCTTAGGGTCCTCGGGGTCCTCTGGAGGAACCCTCCGAGATGAGGCCCCTCGAGTGCAACGCCGGTGGGGAATACCGGACTGATGGTTCTTCCCCAGGGGTGGGGAGACCTTTTGTCGCCGCTTACTTTGGAGGAGGAAACATGGTCAGACATGGAGTGTAGTGTAGTCATAGCTGCAGCGCACTCGCAGTGCTGGGGAACAGCACCATGCAGGCAGACACACAGACTCACACACCCCGCGTCCTTTCCGACCCACATAACCGATTTAGGACACCAATGAACACAGTGGAGCTGTCCAGGGACCCAAAGAACATTCAGACTGAGCCTGCAAAGTCACCTCGCCCCTCCTTTAGTCAACCTACTCTTTCTGTAGACTGTCAAGTGAGGGAAATATATGCCCAGCCCCTGGTCCCAACAGGGACCTCTTAGCCGCCCTCCTGGTGGCTTGGACTTGTCCCCTGGACTGCGGGGTAGGGAGAAGCTGGAGACCCGGGACAGCAGCGTTGACCACTCAGCCCGAGTCCTGACTCCGAAATAAAAAGTGGGGGAAGGTCGGCAAGGCGAAGGCAAAAGCCTCGGTGCCCAGGGCCCGGAGGGGGCGGCGGACAGCTGCTCCCCCGAGCCGCCGCCCGGCGCGTCCTCGTCCTCGTCCTCCTCCCCGGGCCGAGCCGCCGCCACTGCACCAGGATGGAGAGACCTCGGGGCGGGAGGAGATGACGCAAAATCCAGCGCTCCCCCCCAAAAAAGTGTGCCTCCAGGACGAAGATGGCGGCAACTTAGCCCGGGGACTGAAGATGACTGTGGCCTCCGGAGGCCCAGCGCAGGCGACTCGGCCCCCGGCGGCGCCCGCGGGCAGACCTGCAGCGGCCGCGGCGACAGTCGGAGCGCGGGGTGGGGGGGGGGGGGGAGGGACAGCTCCGCCGGCGGCCGCCCAGGCTCGGGGCGCGGGGAGAGCCAGCGCGAAGTAGGCGCGGGAGGCGGAGGAGAAGCCAGCGACGGAGAGGAAGGAGGAGGAAGAGGAGGAGGAGAGGAGGAGGAGGAGAGGAGGAGGGGAGGCGCTCCGGTCGCCGTCAGTGGGCAGCGGAGACGCGGCATGCCCCTGGCAGGGGAGAGCGGGCTGTCCTCAGCTGGGCCATGGGGACCCGCGCGCTGACAATGCCGGGGTGACAGGAGCAGCGTCAGCCACCCCGCCACCTCCAGCACCATCACCTCCCGCACTCAGCCTCCCCACCGGCCAGCACAGCACCAGCCTCCGCGTCTCTCTCTCACTCTCTCTCTCTCTCTCTCTCTCTCTCTCTCTCTCTCTCTCTCTCTCTCATTGTCTCCCACTCTCCAGGGGATGGGGTCGGCTGATGATTAGGTTGGAAGCAAGATCTTCCTCTAAAGTAATATTTATGTAGGGAGAGAGAGAGAGAGAGAGAGAGAGAGAGAGAGAGAGAGAGAGAGAGAGAGAGAGAAGAAACGGGAGGAGGGGATACGGAAATTAAACCCTTTAAGTCAATGCATATTGTGGTGACACCGGCACAGGAGCCCTCACGGTGGAGTCGGCCAGGGCTGTGCGTTCCCAAAATATGACCAGGGGTGCTTGGATGTGTCGGCAGTATGACGACGGCTTAAAAATCTGGTTGGCAGCACCCCGGGAGAACGAGAAACCGTGCATCGATTCAGAGCGGGCTCAGAAATGGCGACTGTCTCTGGCTTCTCTTTTATTTTTCACAGTCCTGCTCTCTGATCACTTGTGGTTCTGCGCCGAGGCCAAGCTGACCCGGGCCCGGGACAAAGAGCATCACCAGCAGCAGCAGCAGCACCAGCAGCACCAGCAGCAGCAGCAGCAGCAGCAGCAGCAGCAGCAGCAGCAGCAGCGGCAGCGGCAGCAGCAGCGGCAGCGGCAGCAGGAGCCCTCCTGGCCCGCGCTCCTGGCCAGCATGGGGGAGTCCTCGCCCGCCGCCCAGGCTCACAGACTCCTCTCCGCCTCCTCGTCCCCCACCCTGCCCCCCTCCCCGGGAGGCGGCGGCGGCGGCGGCGGCGGCAAGGGCAACCGAGGCAAGAACAACCGGAGCAGGGCTCTTTTTCTAGGAAACTCTGCCAAGCCGGTGTGGCGCCTGGAGACTTGTTACCCTCAGGGCGCCTCCTCCGGCCAGTGCTTCACCGTGGAGAGCGCGGACTCGGTGTGCGCCAGGAACTGGAGTCGGGGGGCGGCCGCGGGGGAGGAGCAGCCGTCCAGGGGCTCTCGGCCAACTCCCTTGTGGAACTTGTCGGATTTTTACCTTTCGTTTTGTAATTCCTACACACTTTGGGAGTTGTTTTCGGGGCTGTCCAGTCCCAGCACTTTGAACTGCAGTTTGGACGTGGTGCTCACAGAGGGCGGTGAGATGACCACGTGTAGACAGTGCATCGAAGCTTACCAGGACTACGACCACCACGCTCAGGAGAAGTACGAAGAGTTTGAAAGTGTGCTGCATAAGTACTTACAGTCGGATGAGTACTCGGTGAAATCGTGTCCTGAGGACTGCAAGGTAGGGGCCGTGGGTTCCTTTCCCCCTACTGTGGCTTTTCGTCTCTTTCAGTTGTTTATCTTCGGGCTCGGGTTTTTACAAGTTTAACCATGGTTTATCTGGCTCTATGAACTTGACTTCCTGCTGGAGTTGGGAAAACCTGGTGGGTTGCTGGCAGCCTGATGCCTTCCTTTCTAGAATATTAGGAAGTCCATACTTCAAGATAACACCGCCAAGATTTTAGCTGTTTCTCTGAGTTATGTGCAGTTGGCTCAAACTGTTAACTGCTTGTTGGGAACATGGAGAGAGGACCAGTGCACACAGGTAGTTAGAAGGGCTGGAGACAGGCGTGGAGAAGGCTAGGGGATCCACCTACACCATTTCTCCACTTCTGACATACTGAAGTTGGTTGGCCACAGGAACAAGATAAAGTGTAGCTGTTGATGTAGGGGAAAAAACAGCCAAACGCACACATTTTATGGGTTTTATGGGGGTAACTCTTGTTCCTCAGAAAGTCTGGAGGCCTGCTCTCCTTGAGCCTCCTGTTTTCTCTTAGACATCTGTGTCTTGAGTGGAAGGCTGTGATTAGCTATCTACCAATTGATTCTCAATGTTAGGCTGGTAATCCTACATCTTATGTAAGTGCTTTGTTGTTGTTTTTGTTTGTTTGTTTTGTTTTTGCATACTCTAAAGAAATAGTCAATGACAAATCTTTCGTTCTATGAGTTGAAATTTTGGGAAATCATTAATAACTTGTGTTATAGTCAACAAGGACTGTGACCTTGCTGATTAGCAAAGGGGAAGTCTAGGCGAGTTTCTTGGAAATTGAAGTATGCAATCCAGGGCTGCTGGAGGTGCTGCTGTCCGTGGTTCTGAAATTGCCCAAGGAGGCCTAAATATTGAAGGCGCTGCTGCAGTGACCTTTAGCTGGGAAGACATGAGGATAGGATCTCCAGTGGTGTGGATGTTAGCTTTTCAAAGTAATTTCCAGAAGAGCACAAGAAAGTTGTATTGCATTTCAAAAGAAATAAGACACCATAACTTTTCTTTCCTTCCCTACTTCCTCAACCCCATGCGCTCAGAGGGCCTCCTTCCCTTGCTTTCTATGGAGGAGGGGTCGAGGGTTGTACAGATCAAAGGATCTGCGATCCTTTGAGCCAGACATCTTTTTTTAAGTCAGATCAAGAGCCACACCTTACAGCTTAGCTAAAGTTAAGCTGACCTGGCTTATGGTTTTTCTTTCTTTTTTTCTTTGTCTTTTTTTTAAGATCCGAAACTTGGACTGGAATTCAAAATTGCATTAAGCAATGGATAGGCCAAAATTTAGTTCTCTATGTATGTTTTAAACATGCCTGTAATTTACACCTAGGAAGTAAAATGATCTTTAGTGGTAGAAACTAACAGTGAATGACTAATGCATATACTGCATTGCTATTTATCCTGATGGGATTGTCGCATAACACATAAAGATAAGGAAATGGTTGATAATTCTATTTCTACTAAAAGTGTGGTATAGATTCCAATAATTTACAGTTAAAGGCAATGGTGAAATTTGAATTTGCACACTGCTGTGACTCTAAACCCTCATCAACATGTCTTGTAATTTTAATTTCCTTAGCTCAGTATTGAAAAGAGAGTCTGTGTTGTCAATGGATCACAGTCATCCTCTCCCTTAGTGGAAGCATCCACATACATGGAGTGTTTCTTTTCTCTTCATCAGAATTAATTCTCAACATGGAGTTTGTATCTATAATGGGAAGGTCTACTGTAAATATTTTATGATGTCCTGAGGCACTCTAAGATTATATTTATGTTATATTTGTGTTTGTGAATAAAGTAGAATTTGTTAGCACTATAAACATCTTAACACTTTTAAACAATTTCTCTTCACATTGAAAAGTAAACATAGATGTTTGTGTTTCTCAGTGCAACAGAATTTATTACTGGAGATGCCTTTATGTCTTGCATTCATTTTTTGGTGGCAGAGAAGTGGCAAACTACTAATTTCATGAAAGATGGTTTCAGAAATATATGAATTTAAGTTTAGAGTGCTAGTGCTCTTGGTTTAAGGTAAATGAACCTACTTGTAATACATAGAAAATGATATATGTATGTTTACGTAGTTTAATGAATATTTTCTATGTCCTCATACAAAATATAAGAGACAATTTAAAGTATTTGTTGATTTTGAAGGTTGTAACTGACTTTATGAAAACATTTGCTTATTTAAACATAATTGCAATTACAAAATGACCACTGTCAGGCGCTTGCTTCAGATTCATGCAAAAATCTCCACACTCCCTATTTTTTGGCAGTTATGAAGCCAGGGATAGGCTAAAAGGATAGGCTATCTAAAAACGTAAGCTAAAAGTAAACACATTGTGTCTCCATAACTGCCAACAGAATCCTAAAATACAAATTTAGTGGTTTATAAATGTACTTACTGTAGATGAGATGTATAGCATCCCGTTAGGACCCTAAATTAGTGGTATTCATATTTTAGGATGAACACGTGAACTTTTTAGCAGATTTGCTGCAGTGACAAGTAACTTTTTTCAGTTAAGATGTATCATTGAATTCAGTTTCATATTCTCCCATGAGAAATTCATTGTATAAAATAAAGATGCACTGAATTAAAATTTCATGTAATAATTCTTAAAGAGCTTCTTTTTTGACCAGTTATATATTTGAAAAACCCTTACATCTCATCTAATGTAATTCTATGACTTGAAAGTGAGCATTACAGTGTATACCATTAACTCCATCACTGTGGGGGTGGGGCAGAAGGATTGTACATTCCAGGCCCACATGGGCTGTGAATTAGCTCATGGTTTCTTTTATTTTATTTTGTTTGTTTTTTTTTATTAAATTATTATAAGTAGAGATCAAATAAAGCCAATTTACATTTTAAGACCTTTGTTTTGTAACATATTAAAAAAATCTGTACTCTGGTGTACTTTTCAACACTGTGATAAATAGCTAGATTAACTTCTTTAAATAAAGCAAATATTTGTATTTATGAAGAAATGTACACATATGTAAATATGTAACTTATACTTTGCCATTTAAGGTCCTTTTATTATATAAATTAGGTAGCAGAAGTTGTGAGTAATTTTCCCTGTAGTTCATGGAGGTATTCAAAACAGTGCCTTCAGCATATAATAAGAATCTGCCAAATGTGTCAAAATCTTCAAGTTACAGACAATAACAAAAATTAAATTTTCTAAACTCCAGTTTACAAATATATGTCATTTTCATGGTTGGCTTTTACAAGATTTTCCTCTTCTTATCACACTTTTTGTTTTATTAAGTCCTGAGCATTCTAGAAAACACATTCTACATAAATGAGGCTTGAGGGTACATACATTTTGGAGTTACATATACGCTTCGTTGCCACTGACAACATCATTTACTTAATGCTTTCATATGCTTGATGAAATAACACATATTTGAGACTAGATTCTAACACAGGTCATGGCCAAGTGTAAAGCTCAGTTGCAGCTGTATAAATTCCAGTCTTCATGCTACCAAGAATGCATATACTTTTATTGTTTTATTTTTCCAATCTCATATTTAAGCAAGTTAATTGTTTGTATTTATCAGACATAGACTACATAGTACCTCATGAATATCAAGGACTCGAAGCTTCCCTAATACTTTATATTTTCTTTTTCAGTCTGAATTGCTCACAGTACTACCTGGTTGGAGGTCATAGAGTTTGAGTTATGGGACTTGGACTTTGCATACAAATGAGCAAACAAAACAATTCTTGAGATGGCTGAACTTGGTTTTTAACTTGACATATCTGAGAGGAGGGACCCTCAGCTTAAGAGTTCCCTCCATCAGATTGACCTGTAGGCATGTCTGTGGGGCATTTTCTTGATTGGTTATTGAATGTAGGACAGCCCAACCTACAGTTGAAAGTGCCATCTCTCAGCTGGTATGCTTGAGCTGTACAAGAAAGGGCTGACTTGTGAGTCTGGATGCTAGCTAGTCAGCAGTGTTTCCCTGTGGTCTCTGCTTCAGCTCCTGCTTCCTGGTTCCTTCCCTGAGTTCCTGCTCTGATTTTCTTCATGATGATCTGAGACAGGGTGACGTAAACCAAATAAACCCTTTCTTCCTTCAAGTCTGATCTGGTCAGTGTTTTGTCACAGCAACAGAAATGGAAACCAGGATGGTCCTTAGTCTTTGTTATTTTGGTTTCGTGTTCTGTAAGTTCATAGAGAAAAAGTTTTAAAATATTTAATTTTAGCTTATGTGTATATGTATGTGCCTGAGCATATGTGTGTGCACCATGTGCATGCAAGATTCCATACAGGTCAGAGGAGGCATTAGTTGCCCTGGAACTGGAGTTAGAAATGGTTGTGAGGCACCATGTGGATGCTGGAAATTAAATCAAGGTCCTCTGCAAGATCAGAAAGTGTTCTTAACAACTGACCCATCTCTCCAGTGCCAGGAAACAGGTTTTGTAAAGAAACTGAAGCTCCTGAAAACTGCTTTCATCCCAAGTTTGAACCTTTAGCACTAGTTTGCTGTTTGTAGTGACTGCACACATGTCACTGTCTAGAGGATGGAGAACACATCTAAGAATAGATCTTCATTTGCATTCTGCTTCTTTATTATTCTCAGTCATGTTTGTAATTGAATGGTTTTTTTACAGAACCAGGTAGTCTGGTCATGCAGATGAATAGGGCTACTTTAAAGTCAAAGATACCATCATAATCATTTTATGACTCAGATTTATGGTTTTTAGAAATATGTTTGCACTATGCAATTGCTCATTTATCATTGGCATTTCCCTCATAATAGAAAAACACTTTACAATATGCATTAATGTGAAATGTCTGCAGTCTTCCAGACCAAGAGGTATGCTCTTACTCCAGACTTGTAACTGGGTCAGATTAGCAGCTATATAGGACATAACCTAGATGTTGATATATGTTGGTTTTAATCACTTTTGTTGGATGAGGTCAGTGTCTGCTTATGCAAGTTGAATTAAAGTGCAGAGGAATAGAAAAACCGAGCAGAGATCTCAACCTCACACCCCCCTCATGTGCAAATCATAATTCACTGTGATTGTTTTTCTTGCTAAACCTACTATACAAGAACAAAGTATAAATATCTGTTTCAAGGAACAGAATATTTAGACTAGGATTATATGAGCTGTTGATTTAACTTCATTTCTCACAAAAACATGCCAATCTTATAATGACTAAGCCCCAAGCACCCTGTTGTTCCTGTAGGTTTAGATCATAAAGTTATTTATTTAATATCACTAGACATAGATTGTAGATAGGTGCCCATGGGGCCCTGTTGGAGGATCCTGGCCATCCTTAGAAGCTGGTGTCTAGAGATTCTAATGTCATTTATCTGGTGTCATGTGCCTAGGCTTGTTCAAAGTTGGACCAGTGATTATAAAGCTCAACCAAGTTCTTTTGGTTCTTGTATCTCCATTGTGCCTAATAATTGTAGTGAAAGTTGAACCAGCCAGATACTTTGTAGAAATGTAACATATACACAGAAGATGGGAAGTGAAAATCTGGTGAGACAGTTGAGGGAGAAAATGTCAATTACCTGATGCAGGGGAGGCTTGGAGCTAAGGAGATGCCTGGGTGTGGAAAGGTGGGCCTGAGGACTGGCTTCTTGATGTGCCACGTCATTCCAACCATGTTCACAGAATGGGCCTAGCACAGGAGTGCAGAGACTGAGTGGCAATATTTGAGATGCCCCAACTTTATTAATTTTGCTTTTAACCTGATCATATTCAAATGTACAAAATTCAGACTTTACTGAAAGTGTATGGCTGGTTTTCATAGACTCAAGCCAGAGGAATTACTTATTTTTGACTCTTTTTCTTTATAATGTTAATAAACTATGTTTTCTTTTTTTATAGCAGTACAATAGTTACTTGACATTTGTATACAGTCTTTTATGAGATACACACTGCTAGTGAACATAGATTGATTCCCAGCTTAGTTTAGGAAATATTTTTAACAGAAACTGTTCCCTCTGCAAGTGGTTAGAAATAACCATCATTTTAGTCATATATTTAAAATACTTTTGTTAATGAATTATTTTAATTTACTCTGATGTTTAATTTCAAAATAAGATAAGTTTAGCATATGTCCTTTTTTAGTAAGCACTGAATATAAGCTGTATGTTATACTAGATGCATGGAAACATTTAGTTTTTTTAAGTGATAATGGCTCATTCCCGGGCTTCCTATAGTCTGCTTCTACATCCAGTTATTTATAAGCAAAATTCTACAATAGGGATCCCAGGTGGTAAAAATCTTATACATTGATATTCCTTTCATATTTAATGGTAGCTTTGATCTTGTTAGTGATGTGTGCACCCTTGTGTGGGATGAGTGAAAGCAGTCATCATTTCTAGATGCATTCAGAGAACCTTTGTATGTTGGCTGCTCCATTCTGTTCCAGAGAAGCAATGATTCCCTCAGCACTGAGAAGTTGACGACTTGTAGCCTCTTTCCCCTGCTTCCTCCCTTCCTTGTGGCTGTGTTTTCTTGTTGTCCTTGCCAGCCACTTGGAAATTCAGCTGCATGCTCCACAGGAAGTGGTCTCATGGGGAATCCTAAATTCAGGATCCTTTCTTCTCTGCAACTCTCTTTAAAAGTGATTGGGTTCCTTATTGAACTGCCAATAACTTCGTTAGTTTCAAATGCAAATTGGACTAAGCTCTAAAGGGTGGTCATGACAGGGTATTCACTCTCACAGACTACAATGCTAATGACCCAGACACTTGAGTGTTAGGAGCAGCCAATGGAGCTTAGAAATTGTTAGAGATCAGAAACGATTTTATTTCATTCACTTTTCATGTCTGCCTTGTGAGGTAAGCCTGTGATTGGTTGGCTTTATTAGTATTGACTTCTGGTGAGGTAGAGCAGCATATGTCAAAAATCATTTACCTCCACCTAACACATAGAAGAAAAATAAGAGAAGGAAGAGGATCGATGGCATGCTCCCAAGGCCCAGGAAACCTTCTCTAGAGTTCATCTCTTGAAGTTTTCATCATTTCTCAACCAGGCAAAGCCTGAAACCAAGCATTTAGAGCACAGGTCTTGGGGATACATGCCAAATCCAAATCTGAGAAAGAGAAAAATAGTTTTGAGAGAAATATAAAACTAGTCAAGAGTGTCACACATTGCAGGAAGGACATTTAGGTCAGGGAGGGGCTGGTGAGATAGCTCTGTGGGTAAAGGTGCTCACTGCCAAGACTGAGCACCTCAGTTCAGTGCCTGGATCCTATGTCATGGAAGAAGAGTATCAACTCCACACGTTGTCCTCTGATCTCCATGTTCTGTGCTATGGGTGATACACATGCATGTGCACACATTCATACATGTAAATAAATGTAAAAATATTTTTTAAAATTAGATCAATGAATTGGGCAATTGTGTCTTGATGACCTTACACTTCTGGATTAATGGATGACAAGAAGAGATGTCAAGGAGTGGTGGCTGAAAGTGTAAGTTGACCGTGAATGAAGACAAATCCAACTACTTTCATTAAGTTTGTCAGAGAAAAGAGAGAATAAATGGATGTCGGCTTCCTCACAGAAACAACTTACAATGAAATGAACTTGTACTTGTAGCTATTGATCTAAAGATCTAGACCAGGGTGGGGTGTTGAAATGACTCTATTCATCAAAGTGGATGGTTTTATGTCTCCATCATTGCTAAAGCTTTTGGGGGAGAGAGGATCATGGACTCTTTAACATCCAGACTCCTTCTTCTTACCACTTATGGTTTTAAAAGGAACAATAATTTACTTATAGTAGTTCAGAAAATAAATGTAACCTTCAATTAGAATATACTTCAAATAGAAATCTCATTTCAAAATGATATAAAATATTGAGTGATTTTAAGTATGAGATCAATCATTATATTGCATATATTGCTAAAGTTACTATCTTTAGGAATGTGTTGCCAACAGATTATATATGGTCCTCTTACTAGACATGCTGAACAGAAAATTCCCCAGGATAAAAAATAGGTTTGTATTTAATAGGGAAGTGTAGTGAAATGGTCGGACACTGAGCATAGACTGATTAAGTTCCCCACTTTCACCGTTTGCTACTTACGTGACACTGCCCAAGTAACCAATATCAGGGGTTCTAGCCTGCCTCTTTCACAGAGCATGTGTTTTAGGGTTTTTGTGTGAAGAGACATCATGACCACAGCAACTCTTACAAAAGGAAAACATTTAATTGGGATGTCTCATTTCCAGTTTCAGAGGTCCAGTCCATTATCATCAAGGTGGGGGGTATGCTGGCATGCAGGCAGAAATCATGCTAGAGCTGAGAAGGCAACAGGAAATTGACTGAGACACTGTGTGGTATCCTGAGCACTGGAAACCTAAAAGTCTGCCCCCAACAAGGCCACACCCACTTCAACAAGGCCACACCTCCTAATAGCACCACTCCCTACGAGCGTGTAGGGCCAATTACATTCAAACTATCACAGCTATCACAGCATGTAATTTTTTTAATATGAGCTTATTTAACCAAGATAAAGTGATGCCCCCCCCCCCCCCCCGTAACTGGTAACAGTTCGTTAAAAGTCATGGCAAACACCATGAAAACTAATGTTGTCCTCACCTGAGGTCTTATGAGTTTTCTGGTGACTCGTTTACAGGTTTCATAAGTAGACATTTCATTACACTTAATGGAATCCTGATCTGTTGTACAGGCCTACGTTCTGCTTCCTGAGAAAGGTGACTGAATTATTCAGTAACTCTTGAGTAAAATGTTAAACAAAAGCTCAGCTAAAATAAAAGTGTTGCACTCTATATTTTGGCCTTTTCCCTGTTATTTAAGGTTAGAAATGAACACAAACTCTATTTCAGTCTAAATAGATCCTGTAGTTGACCTAAGCAAGATGGGTAGCCATCCAGGGATGGTCAGTGAGGAAGACTGGGGTGTTATCCTTAACCTCCTCAGCTCAAAGGTAGGAATAGTGTTGAGGAAAGTTTTGGGTGATGTATCTTCCTAGAAATTGAAAGTTCAGGAGCATCTGGATTTATTTTTAGAGATGGTATCCTGAACTTCAACCTCCTATATTTGCACAGTATTTGTTAAATTCTGTGTTCTTTACTGTACCACACACAGGTACTCAGTTTGTAATAACTAGTATTCTTTTGACTGGGGGAGTAGAAAGGAAGTCCTGTAGTAGATGGCCTTGGCTTTGAACCAGACTCATTGAACAGGGCAGATACACATGTGCCAGAATCCAGAGAACAAAGTAGGGTCAAAGGAAGACTCTATCCTTTGCTCCATGGATGGGGCAATGCTTTCCATGAGAAAACAAAGACCAACAAGACACTGTAACAGGTGATAGGCATCACCTAGTAGAGTTTTGCTCTCTGTGCTTCGACTGGCTCCAAGGACATGGAAGAGCTTCTCTGCAGTGCAGTCTACAGAAAGAGAACAGGGCTATGGTAGGATCCCATGCAGAGTGATATTTGGGGGGGAAATCAGGAGTACTTTCCTACTGAAGATGTACAAATGGGATGACATTTAGGTCCTGCCCACCACAACCCTTGATAGCGTCTTTGTCTCAGACTATATGGTTGCTAGATAATCTCAAGTATTCCTCCTGACACTTTCTTTTTTTCTTTATTAAGAAATTTTTTATTCATTTTACATACCAACCACAGATCCCCCTCTCATTCCTCCTCCCACTCCCCCTAAGCTTTCCCCCCTCTTCCCATCCCCTCCTCAAAAAAGGTAAGGCCTCCCATGGGAAGTCAGCAAAAGCTGGTACATTCAGCGGAGGCAGGTCCAAGCCCCTCCTTCTGCATCAAGGCTGTGCAAGGTGTGTCCCACCATAGGTAATGGGCTCCAAAAAGCCTGCTCATGCACAGGGATAGATCCTGATCCCACTGCCAGGGGCCCCTCAAACAGACCCAGCTACTCCACTGTCCTTCTGACACTTTCAACACACAGTAAGGACCCCACAGTGCTAACTGCACAGTGAGAACACCATCGACAGTGGCGGGCAAAGATAAAAGTCCTTCACAGGGACCAACGGCCGTTTGTCTTCATTTTTTAGCATTCTTGTTCCTGGTAATAGCACTTAGTTCTAAAAAGGGAGGTCACAGCAGTGTCAACAGAGCATTACCCTCTGTTTCCTGTTCATGTATTTATTTGGTCAGAATATTTTAAAGGCTAGCAAGCTAAGCATTTATTCCTCTCCCGGGAGAGGAAGGAACTGAGGATAACTCGTAAGTAAACACTCCGATGGACACATTCCTTCTTCCCTTGTGCTCATATTGATCACTATTCTATGCTCAAACTTTCCTCTTGAGCACGTAGCGCCCAGTGCCATGGTGGTGGCACCAGGATAGAAATGTTTGATTTACCCCCTCTGGTTTCCTGCACTTATTTTGACATACTAACCCAATCCTATAGCTATGTCTCTGCACAGTCAACAAGACTGAAACCACTTTTAGGGAATCCCACCCTCTTATTGGTTTCTTACAGTCAGCCAGTCACATAAAGGCAACTCAAGAAAATATACCTATTTTATTTAATTTTAACTTTTTGGAGAATGTCATACATGAGTACTGTGTTACTGCCCCTTTCTCACTCACTTCCAACTTCTTCTGTGTCCCCCAGAATCCGACTCAGTTTGGTGACTTCTTTACTTATTCCTAAACACACACACACACACACACACACACACACACACACACACACACACGCCCTCCTGAATCCATTTAGTGTTATTCTCAAGCATGTGTGTATTGAGGGCTGACCACGTGGAGCTGGATAACCTATGGAGAGGTTGATCCATGGAGATTCTTCTTCCACAGCAGCCATTAGCTCTTTCTTCATCCTGGGGTGGAGCCCTGTGAGATCCCCTCCATTCACACTGACATATCTATTTGTGTAGTATTAGACAAGTTTTATTTGGGCAACTCTCTTGTTCACATGTCCTGGTTATACCTTCCTTGTCCTATACAGAAGACCCTACCGTCCATGAGGCAATTTAAAACAGCCCCATATGATTAGGAGTCAGATGGTAGTGGGTTGAAATTCTGGCTCTGTCATGAGTCATCCCCTAAAACAATCGACATCAGGGGTCAAGTTAGCTTTCATTGACAAATGGGGCACCCAGCACGGATAGAAGTTAAGGAATGTGCAAGGACCTCACAGTTCAGCACGACAGACCAAGGATTTCAACCTACCAGCACCTGGCTCTCAATCACATGGGACTTGTTTGAAATGATATTTATTGTCTGTTCTGGCACCAGCCTTGTGTTTATGATCATTTGGGTTTCAGTTTGTTTGTTTGTTTTGGAGGAGATGAAACAGATGGACGGGAGGATCATAGCAGGAGTGGATGGGACAAAAAAAAATCTTGTTGCACATAAAAGTAGCGAACTTGCCTTTTCACATTTTATCAATGCTGCTGTCGCACCAACTTGAGGTCAGAAATTAAAGTGTTCCCGAGCATCAGAAGGGTCTAGGTCGTTTGTCTGAGAGGTCTGTCCTGATGAGGAGACTGCTGGGAAGAAGAGAAGAGTCTGTGTTTGACTAAGAGCATTGACTAAGTCTTTTTCCTAGACAGCTACATTCCTCTCAGACTACTCTGAGAACAGTGGTGCTCCATACAGCTTGTACCCTCAGCACTGCGAACCCTGGGCAGGTACCAAATATTGAAGACGTTATCCCAGCCCCAGTGATCAGCTCTCATCCAAATCATTCTTGTGCTAGTCTAGTTGACATGTCTGGCAGAGATCTTGAACTCGGTTTCCAGAGAGAATTTTTTTTTTTTTTTAAGGCAATGAGGATAAGTTACGCCTTAAGAATCAAAGAAGCTGTTGGGAGTCATCTGGGGAAAAGAAATATTCTTTAAAAGGTCTGAATTTGAAACAATGGAAGAGCAGGATTCTTTTGCCTAGAAAGAACACTGGTTGCTCTAGGCCATAAGGTAGGAACTGGTCCGCATGCAAACCTCCTGAGGCATTGGCATCATGCCCAAGAGCCAGCCATGCAGTGGGGTAAGTGAGAGCTCACACAGTGGAACTGGGAGAGTCTCTTCTGCCCTGCCCCATGGGCTGCCTAGAAGTGGTGTTTGTATCTTGTCTGCCACTTATAGTTTTGAGAATTTCATACATACACAAGCACTATATTTACAATATTTCAACCCACCTTTTACCCTAGTCCTACTCTTCATTTACTCTTTTTATTCTCTCCCAAATCCATGGCTCTTTCTTTTTAAATTGTTTTTGTTACATGTATAAATGCCTGTATATATATATACACACACACACACACGTGTGTGTGTGTGTGTGTGTGTGTGTGTGTATGAATATATGTAACCTACTGAATCTGCTTAGTGCTGTTTGTATGTATGTGTGTTTAGTATTGACCACTTCAGACTGGATAGGGTTTCTATTGCTGTGACAAAACACCATGATCAAAAGGCAAGTAGGCAAGAAGAAGTTTATTTGGTTTACATTTCTTCATTGCTGTCCACCATCAAAGCAAGTCAGGGGAAGAACTCAAACAGGGCCAGAACTTGGAGGCAGGAACTGATGTGGAGGCCATGGAGGGGTGCTGCTTACTGGCTTGCTCAGTCTGCTTTCTTATAGAACCCAGGACCACCAGCCCAGTGATAGTACCACCCACAATGGGATGGGCCCTTCCCCATTGATGACTAATTAAGAAAATGCCATACAGGCTTGCCTACAGCCTGATCTTATGGAGACATTTTCTTCCCCCACTCTCCCTCCTCCTCCTCCTCCTCCTCCTCCTCCTCCTCCTCCTCCTCCTCCTCCTCCTCTTCTTTTATTGAAAATAGCATCTTCTCTTACAAAATACACTGTGCTCACAATTTCTCCTCCCTCCACTCATTCTAGCTCCCCCCACCTCCCTTCTCCTCTAATCCACTCCCCCTTTACTTCTCCTTCAGAAAAGAGCAGGTCTCTAAGAGACAACAGCCAAACAGGACAAAACAAGGTACAATAAGGCATGGTGCAATTCAGTAGGAGGGAAAAAATTCAAGAACAGGCAAGAGTCAAAGACACACCTGTTCCCAATGTTCATCTCCAAAAACACCAAGCTAACAGCTGTAACATACATGCAGAGGGCCTGTTGCAGGCCCGTGTAGGCCCTGTGCTTCCTGCTCCAGTCTCTGTGAGCCCACATGAGCCTTGCTGAGTTGATTTGGCTCAGTAGGCCATATTCTCCTGGTGTCCTCCATCCCCTGTGACTCCTACAGTCTTTCCTCCCTGTCTTCAGTGGGGTTCCCTAATCCCTGAGGGGAGGGATCTGATAGAGACCTCCAATTTAGACTCTCTCTCTGTATAATGTTTGGCTGTGGATCTATTCCCATCGGTTGCTGAGGGGCGCTGCTGCTGATGACTGGACAAGGCACCGATTGATGAGTATAGCAGACTATCATTCAGAAACATTTCATTGATTTTTTTTTTTTTTTTGGCCTGTCATATTTGGTTCTAGCCCAGGTCTCTGGGCTATCCAGTCTCTGGTTCCTGACTATCCAGGCAGTGTAGGCATGGGCTCCCTCTCATGGTGTGGGCCTCAAGTTAAACCAAACATTGGTTGACCACTCCCATAAATTCTACATCACCATTGCCCAGTAAATTTTGCAGGCAGTACAGAGTGTAGATGGTGGTGGTGGTGGGGGGGTGTTGTGGCTTGGTTGATGTCTAGGTTACTCTGTCTGTAGCCTGCAGCTTCTTTTTCTCTCACTGAACGGACTAGAAATTTGGAGTGAGGGCTCCATGCCGGCACCAGCTTGACCTCTCCAATGAGCTGTGTGGATATTGTCCTTGGCAATAGGGCCCTGCTGACAGTTTTCAGAGAGCAACCTTCTGTCCTAGCATCAGCCTGGCTTGTTTAGAGATCTCCCCTGGACCTCCTGGATCAACAACTCAGCTAAATGTAACCAACTCCCACCACTGGCTTGCCTGGCTACCAAAGATGGCCAGTTGGGACTCCATATCCTCCATTACTAGAAGTCCTCACTAGGGTCTCCCTGATAGATCTCAGTGCTCCAGGTTTCCACGCCTCCTCCCAGAGGCCTCCCGATTTCAGCTGTCTCTCCTCACACTCTGTTCCCCATTCCCACTCACTTGATCCCTCCTACTTCTGGTGCCACAGAAATCATTTCTTAATTGAGATGTCCTCCTCTCCAGTGACTTTAGTTTGTGTCAAGTTGATGTATAACTACTCAGCACACCTCCTAACACCTATTGGTTGCCTATAGTTCCTCGTCCAGGGTAGGGGAACTTTGTAAAATTTCCTCTGTCTACACTGTCATGTCAGTAGGGCATGTTGTTGCCCATTATGTGTTGCCATTATGCACGTCTTATTTGGGCAACCATTTGGTTGATTTTTGATATGTACCACTCTCCCTTGATGTCTAGAAAACACTATCTTGTTTTAGATATCCTGATCCTCTGGTTCTTACCATCTTTCTTTCCTTCTTTCCTTTTTTTTTTTTTTTTTTTTTTTGCCTTAAGTATAGGGTTGCAGTGTAGATGTATCATGTGGGAATCATCCCCCCTCTCGCCTACCATCATTTATTGCCTGTATTTTGATCAGTTGTGAATCTCTTAGCTTTAGTTGACTAGCTTTAGGCATTTTGTTGTCCTTATGATTAGGACTGGATTCCCACCACCATCCCCTTCATCTTCCATGCTTTAACTCTTCCTTCCCCGTTCTCATTTTTGTTTTTGTGTCTGGGATTGAATCTTGTGCCTTGTGCATCCTAGAAAATTTCTGGACCCTTGAACTATATTGCTAACCCTTGGATTTCTGAGATAGGGTTTCACTATGTAGCCCAGGCTGGTCGAAAACCTAGGTTCCTCTTTCTTTGGCCCCTAGAGAACTCATGACAAATGTGTACCCCCTAGGCTCAGCTCTACCTTTTTGAAGATAGAAAAAATTATGAGTGAGTACCTGATCACTTCTGTGTGTCTTATGTATTCTTTGATAAATACGTTTCTCATTTCTAAATGACTTCAAAACTTGGAAAACTAAGAAATCTCATTGATCATTATGTTGTCTCAAACTTCATGAAAATTGATTCTATTACATTGGTTGATTTAAGATCGTGACAATTAAGAACATAGCATTTTTTAAAATAACTGTTGTCCTAAAATTTTAGGGACCATTTCTCAATTCTTGTTTTTAAAAGGAGCAATTGGAATCTTAAACAATTTTAAAAAGTGGAAATTTAAATGCAGGCTTTCACTTAAGAAACAGTTTTAGTGATATGCCTTTTCCTAACTTTCCCCCCCTGTATTTACAGAGGAGAAAGAGAGCAGTGAGTGACTCCAGCTGACACAGCAAATGTGCAAAGATCGTAACTGATGCTTTATTAATAGACTTGGTTTTTTGTCTAGTACCTGCTAGAAATCTATGAATCATTCTAGGAAATGATGTACAGTATTTATTCATATACCTTAACTAGATGGATGCTTAATTTTCTCACAATATTCACTTTAAATAGATAAGAGCAAAAGTCTAGCAATGAAAAATTTCAATATCCACAATCATTGTGATTATTGATCATTGTTATTTGTTTTTCAAGACAGGGTTTTTCTGTGTAGCTCTAGCTATCCTGGAACTTTCTTTGCAGACCAGGCTGGCCTTGAACTCACAGAGCTCTGCTTGCCTTTGCTTTCTGAGTGTTGACTCAAAAAGTGTGCACCACCACCTCTGGTGATTGTAATCTTATAGGGAGATAGCTGGCAATCCTCTGGGACACTCAACTGTCTGTCTTTTCACACAGATCATTAGAAGATCCATAGGAATGTTAATTTGGTATAGATACAATTTTTTTCTGTCTTTATCCAAATTTATGTGTCACCTAAATGGCCTGGCAGTTCGGCATTCACATTACGATATTAAGTTTCTGATCTTTCTCACAAATAGAGCAGAGAAATTGAAAAATAATACATGAGTATTTCTATGTTCGTCCCTTGACTGTTAAGAACAGGTCTTAGTCAGTGTCATGCCTTTCCTGCTCTGGGATATTTTATATGACGTAGAACCTATTTTTATTCTGGTTAAGAAATACCATGTCTGTAAGTGATACATTGAATGAAATAAATAATCAAAGTGAATTTCCCAAGCAGCTGTTTCACCAAGTTCCCTTCAACTTCTCCCACTGACAGCAAAGGACACTGCTGTTAGCTGCCAGTGCATGTGTGAATATAGTATGAATGTGGATCCAAGGACCAAAATCTGAAGGTGCTCCAAAGAACACAAGTGTCCTCTCAGAATTATCACCGAGGCTGTTTCTAAAAGGCTTCCATCATTGCTGACCCAATGCACAGCAGAGTATTTTAATATCTCGATGTGTGAGCCCTTCCTCTTGGAATGCATTTCATCACTTAGTTTTTGGAACCTACACGAGAGAAAAGACATAAAGTAGAGGGACAAATGCATATTGTTTTTTTTTTTAAAATAGATTTCTGGTGGAAGTAGTTCTTGGATACTTTGAGCCCTGTTATTATACGGCAATGGTTATTTAGTCACCAAGATAAAAGATATCCCACAGTGCACCTTGTAAAAGGAGGAATAAATAATTAGCCATTTCATCATGTGTGACTCACATATGGATGTGGAGCAGGCACAGAATTTACTCTTAAACAGTAAACAAGAGAGGGGAAGCTTGGGAGAGGATTGGTTCCTTAAGTATATGCAGATGAGAACATGATGAAAGGACCTATCAATCTCTTAATCCCGAAGCTGCTGTGCTTATAGTCTGTGAGTGAAAAAGATTTTTATCATCAGACTTTCCTTTGCCAATGGCCTTGGCTTCAACCACTAAGAGAAAATTCTATTTTACTCCCAGCCTGAAGACACTCTTCATAGCGCCCCCCGAGGGTCTCCCCTTTGAATTATGTTCAGCTCTAAGTCACATAATTACAAAAATACCAGCTTTATAAAATATGCTCTTTGATGTCTTTGTTGTTGAACAACGGCTTTTCATATGAGAAATATAAACACAGTATTTTATTTGTACATGCTTTTTCATGGCTAATTATGGGTTTGAAAATAACCAACAGCAGCATAATTACTCCATAGCTTGCACTGGGGTTGTGTATTCCTTAATCTGGCCACTTAAAGGAAGAGATAACTATTCCTCTGTGAACCTTGCCAATGAACCAGCCTTAAAGCTGGTTCCGTCTAGGTCCCTGTTGATTCCTGTTGGGTAGTTTATGACTATGGAGAACCTGGAATGGTGCACTGTTGTTCTGATGGATTCCAAAGTAAAGAAGTGGCTGACCAAGAGAGAAGAGATTTTAGTTAACTTGAAAATGCAAAGGGATTCATCGACAAGTTGCTGGAACCTTTTGATTAACCCAGCTGATGGAATACAAACATGGATATGGTTTTGTTTTTTTTTTTTTGTTATTGTTAACAAGATCTTACCCAGACATCTTGTCTTGAATGGCAGATTTTCAAAATGTTGTGGTGAAGAAGTTACCTGTGTAGACTGGGTAGTTTTAAAACCTCAGTAAACGTTTGAGAAACTCTTTCCAGAGCATGCCCTTTACTATTTCTCATTGTAGACTTAGTTCATCTAAGGTGATAACTGTTCACAGCACTTAGTGATGTCACCAACAAGAATTAATCCCTATGAGATCACCTGGATAATTATCCACAACTTTCAGCTAAGGGAGCTAGGACCTTACTAAGATGTATCATGAACGGTTCTCTTAGAAAATATTTATTTATTTTATTTTATGTGGATGAGTGCTTTGTCTTCATGTGTATATGTGTGTTACATGTGTACAGTGCCCAAGGAGGCCAGAAGAAGGCTGTACACATGTGTATCACATGTGTGCAATGCCCAAGAAGGCCAGAATAGAGTGTGGGTCTCCTGTAGTTAACCCTGGGTGTTTAGCTGCTGTGAGTTGAACCTAGGTCAAGGGTCTTAACCACTTAGCCATCTGTCCAGCCAGGGTGCAGGGTTCTTAGACAAGACACTTAGCAGCCATATTTGTCTGCCAACACATATGCACTATGTATACACACATACACATTTGCAAAGACTACAAATAATGGAAAAGGATGGACCAGCGCCACTAAATGTCAGCTTAAAGAACATTTCGGGTAGCGTCATGGATACCCTACACGTGATAAGCAGGGTCATTCCTGCTGCCCAGTGCACCATGGGTAAACGACGGTCTTTGCAGCAGCCACAGCTGAGTAAGTTTCTGGGTTTGGCTGGGTTCGGCACCAGGTGTAAGTGATAATAATAAAGTAACAAATCTAAAGGAGCAGTTTGGGCTGACTGTGAGGAGTACTGTGGAGAGGGGCAGCAGACCCTCTGTGAGCCTGGGGTAGAGAACGTCCTTGCAGTGTTCCCTGAGCTGCTCTACAGCACTTCATGATCCATGCATGTGTCCTGGTGAAACAGGGATGTGCTGTCCTGGACCATTAAAGCATCCTATGCACTTACATTTTGAGGGAGAAGTAATCTTAAGGCTGTGCTGACTGGGATGCTGATGGACTTCTACACACACAAACACACGTTGCACATGTGCACACATACAAGTGTACAAATACAGACACTCACATGAATGTATATACATACACATGCATGAGCATACTCACACACATGTGCACACACATATGTGAGCTATCATAAACTCTACTTGGAGTCAGTTCACTGATTTGCGTCTGTGACTTCAAGCATTTTCAAGTGGATTTTTTTTTTTAATATTCTGCTGCAGGTTATTACGCTTTGGGCCAGCACTGGTGTTTTTACATGTATGTTAAAGTTGTGGTTTTTGATCACATGCCTATGAACTACACTTTAGAATATTGTGGAGCATTTGCGAAAAGTTTCACATTCGATCCATTTAACAGCCTAGCAAGCAACCTAGCTGTCATGATAGAGTCTTTGTCCAGTGGCTGATGGAGGCAGAGGCAGATACAGAGATCCACGGCCAGGCACCAGGCTGAGCCCTGGGAATTCAATTGGTGAGAGAGAGGAGAGATACTGCAGGCGAGGGATGTCGAGATCATGATGGGAGGATGTGCAGAGATGACCAGCCACACTAGTGGAAGCCCATGAACTGTGGACTGGTGTCTGTGGAGCTCCCATGGAACTGAACTAGGTTGTTTGGCTTGAACTGTTTGGGGGACACCCAGGCAGGGAGATTGGGATCTGTCCCCTGGTCTATGGGCAGGCTTCTGGAATCCAGTGCCTGTGGTGTGACACCTTGCACAGCTTTGGTGCAGTGGGAAGGGACTTGGACCTGACTAGGCTCAGTGTGCTGGGCTCTGCTGACTCCCCATGGGAGACCTTGATTTGAAGGATGTGGGGATGCAGTGTGGCTTGGGAAAGAGGGCTGGAGGATGGGAGAAGGGAGGAGGGAGGAGGGGAGATCTTTGGATAGTATGTGGAGTGAGTAGAAAATTTCTTAATAAAGAAAGATGAAAAAAATATTTTGAGGAACATTAGTAGTTAGCACTCTGAGAAATCACCAAAAAAAAAACAAAAAAAACAAAAAAAAACCAAAAAACAAAAAAAAAACCCACCACCACCACCAACAAAAAACAAAAAACAAAACCCTTCATTATGTGTAATTAGCAACAAGAAATGTCATCTAATAGTTGGGTAGAGTTATGATGGAAAGTGTCATCTGCTTCAGAGGGCTTTTTTTTTTCCAGATTTTTTAAACATTCAATAACGCAGTCACTACTTTTACAAGTAATTCTACAAATAAAATACCATTACACTCAATTCTTCCTTAATATTTAGACCAAAGTGAAGTATTTCTATTTACTGTTCATCTTTTACAAAATGTAGAGAATTTTATTTACTATTTATCTATTATTATGCAAGAAAATCATAATACCCATAGACATCCGACTGTGTTGATCATCCAATACTACTGAAGTTCAGAAGTTTTGGCAAGCCTGAACAATATCCTGAGGCCATTACCAAGGTGCCAGGCTCGCCCACGTCTCACCTTCAGGAAATAAAATCAGTCCCAAGCTCACGTGGTTGTTAGCTGACTTCTGCGTCCTGTTGAACAGGGGCCAGATCTCCTTGTTGGCGGGATGCTGCCCTGACTTCCCAGCCACGCGACTTCTTCACGTGGCTCACAGTTTGCCAGATTGTTCTCTTAAAGACAGAAAAAAAGTTTATCAGGGAAGCATGTCACCTTCTTACGGAAGGTAACTGTGGAAGCGAAAGCCCTCCTTTTTGCTCTGTTCCAGTTTGTTAGAAGCGCCTCACAGGACCTGAGCGATCTGAGGGGAAGAACACAGGCAGGTGTGTGAAGCCAGGAATGGATTTGTGGAAGGAGATGTGAGCCCATCTAGACGGTTGTAGCTGTGCTGCCTTCCGTGGTCCCGACTTGGGGAAACTGTATTTGGTTAGACGGATATTATAACCATCTCTGGAAAACACATGCTTATTTTTCTTCTATTTTCAATAAATATTCAGCTGGCAAAATTAACTACAAAATAGTTCATCAGTATTTTCTAACACAACACGAGTTTTACTTCACAAACGCAAATAGGATTTTAGTAGGCATTATTCTACATGAGGAAATGGGATTTTTTAATGAGTAAAATGGAAAACAGTTGTTTTCAAGTTTTTCATCCAAATTTGTTTTTGTGTGAAACAGACTCTAAAGTTTTTCCTGAAATCTTTTTTTGGAAATTTGCTAAAATTATGGAATAATAGGTGTTACATAGATGCTTTAGAAAAACCACAATCTGTTTCATTAAAATATCTTTTGGGGGCTGGGCAGTGGTGGCGCACGCCTTTAATCTCAGCACTCAGGACGCAGAGGCAGGCAGATCAATGAGTTTTAGGCCAGCTTGGTCTATGAAAAGAGTTCCTGTCTCAAAAAAGAAATGTCTTTTTGGATAAAATAAGGAGTCTTTAGGACCATACTTGTTCTCTTAACTTCTCTTAACGAGACTGGCATATATAGATACTGCAGTACCACACATGTCTATCAGTCATCCTGTAAATCTCATCCATCAGGGTCACTACCCACGCCGCTACCATCTGACTAGAGACTGCAGCAGTGGGATTCGTGGTGAATGTGAAGGGACTTTAGAGGAGCTGTGTGTATGCTGCTCAGGCACTTCCCGCTGTTGGGACCATACCTACTGTACTGACCCTTCCCACAGAGCCTGGGATGCTAGGGATGACTACAGCTGCCTTTTGTTTTGAGTCCTGGCTTCTTATCCCTGAGCTGGTCCTTGTATGTTTGCTTTTAAGTGAACTGGCTTCCGAAATTCCTACTTACTGTGTAGTTTTGTTATGGAGGTTGGAAGTGCAGTGCTCCAAATGCCAAAAGCCGGAGTGGCAGAAATGCTTGTCGATCAGGATAGATCAACTGCTATGGAGTCCCTAAACATCCTTCGGAACTCAGTGTGGCCAGGAGAACTTTTTACTGAAGACTGTTTTCCTTGTCACTATCCTAAGATTTCTCCTCCTTTATTCATTTTTATTTTGTGTGGATGGGTGTTTTGCCTTCATGTATGTCTGTGTACCACACACATGCCTGGTGTCTGTGGAGGCCAGAAGAGGGTGTCAGATCCCCTGAATTGAAGTTACACACTGTTGTGAGCTGCCATGTGTTTGCTGAGACTGATCCTAGGTCCTCTGAAAGGCAACCAGTGTAATCTCTTTGTACTGAGCAATCTCTCCAGCCCCAATATCCTATGCTTTTTATGGATTGTAAAGGTGTTACTATCTAGTTATACTCGAGGATTTCTGAAAGAGCAATCCCTTTCCAGAGTATTTCCTTTCTTGTGGAAGAAGGAAAAAAGACATAGTACTATGTCCTGGCTCTGAGAAATGTATTTTGAAGTGGTACTTGTGGGTAAGATGCAGATCAGTGAGGATATCCTGGATGCATCTGCAGAAGGCCTTGGGCTCTATCTCTAGCACGAATACGTGGTGCAGGAGTGCACAGTGAGAGGGTGGAGGGAGATGGAGATAGCCTCTATTAATTAGACCTGTGTTTGACAGGGCAGGGAATATTCTGACTGTTTGGTACTTAGTGATCAAATATGCTAGAAAGGTAAGTAAAAATGCAGAGGATCTGGTTTCAACAAAAATGGATTCATAATAAAAGGCTTAGCTTAAAATTAGTACTAAGAAGTGTTTTTATGTAAATTAATCAAAATTCACCATCATCTTCCAACTTTACATCTGGAATCTCTTGGCAGAATTCCAGTGGATGTCCATGGGACGCTCTGACTCCATACTATCCTAATGGAGATAATATTTATATAGACGATGGATATGAATGTTCTGTCTGTAACTTTAGATTGTTATTACTTCAAAAGAAAATTGTAAGGTCCTTAAGAGTGGAATAATGTTGTAGATTCCTCTCTCAAAAGCATAGAAGTTAGAGAATTCTGACATCTGAAGTGTTTTTTGCAATGATGTTATTCCTCTTCATGCTATTACTTACATGAGTTAGAAGTATCCAAACAACTGTGTGATAAGAGAACACTTTGCGTTGGAGATGGAAACACAGCAAGAAGTAACCCTGTGAGCTGGTGCATGGCTCCTCTTGGAACAGTGTTGGGCAGCCAGAGGCTTAGTTTTTGACATTCCTACTTGCCCTGACTCCCAGCTACTCTTTATCATCTAGTTGCTCCATTCAAGGACACAAACTGGATGCTCTAGTGGGTAAAGAAAGTTGAAATACGATTTTGAAATTCACTGCTACTGTAAAACCGGGGCTCTGAGAATATGTTACTTCTTGGCATCATCTTGGTATGGAAAGAAGTGAGTGGAAAAATGACATATCTCATCATGGGTTGGGTACTGCCCAAGGACAAATAGAAAGAGTCAGATCAACCAAAATGAAGGACTAAAAAAAGAGTGTCAGCATTTCTAATGGCATCAGTGGAGTTGGTGTCTTCCTGGGTATTTGACCTCACTTTCAAGCACACGAATAATGCTTTTCCCAATTTATAATTTCCAATTTAGATCTACTACAATATGTGAAATGTTCTCCTTTCATTGTATTTGTCATGTAAGTATTCAATCAGTATCTGTTGAATAGTTTTTTTTTTTTTTTTTTTAAGCTAGTTTTAGCCCCATAAATTAAAAAAACAAGAAGATCCCTGGTGGGCAGTGAAATGCACCAAGGTCATCAGAAACATTGTCCTCACAGCAATGTGTACTCTTGATAAAGGGTAAAAAAGCCATGTTCCTCTTCAGGAGTCGATTTAGATAAAGTCTTGCTGGATCACAGTGTCAGATTCTTATTTGAATTAGATGAAATGAATTTTAACAGCTCCATCCCTTCATTAGAAAATACATTCTCTCCACTGTCAGTCCATTAGTACTTGTTGGATTTCTTCAACTCAAATGGTGATTCATATAATTACTGTATTATGATGATCTTTATTAAAGGGCTGAAGATGGTTTAATGGCTTGTGATGAATGGAAAGAATAAGAAGAGAGAAGGGCGGACAGCTGAACTCAGTCATTGTTGAACAGTCGAGTAAGACCGGATCCTTAGTATTTCACTGAAGTATATTTTAAGAATGACCTATATAATAATGGATCCTCAAGTTCTTATTAGCATACTACACAATGAAAGGAACCCGGAATAATGGTGTGGCTTTTCAGTGTAAACTCATGACTTAATATTATCAGGTTTTTTCCTGGCCATTTCAAAGGGCTCTTATGTGTAATTACAGATTTTTCTTAAAAACCTGTATTTTATTTGTAGCCACTTGCAACTTCTCTACAAGCTGTATTGGGAAGGAAAAGAATAGATGATGCTCATTATCAGTTCCTTGCAGAACCCATTTTGAAACAGGCTTGTCCAGAAAGTGTGTGAAGGAAGCGTGCACATTACAGCTCCTTGTTTCTGCACATTCTTGTTAGTTGTGCAGAACACAGTGACCAAATACGTTTAGGGGGCTTAGTAGTTAGAAAGAAAATAGCTCATGCAAACACACATCCCTGTTTTGTCTTTTTAGATGCTCAGATGTTTGGATGTTTATTGTTAGGAGCAGTTATTATTTTATGAAATAGAATCTTTGATCACTACTTAATATCTATTCTTCTTATATGAAAGTATTTAAAATGTCATTGACATGATTCTCAATTTATTTTCAATTTGATTGCATTTGTAGATGGCTTATGATTTTGTTGGCTCTTAGTTGATTTTTCAGTCAGCCTGACCTTTATCCTAGTGGTGGCGGCATCTATATTCACAATATAAATCTTAGGGAGATGAGAGATTGGGTTGTTAGTCCTTGATGGAGAAACGTAAGGACTTGAGTTTGATCCTCGACACTCAAATAAAATGCTGGCTGTGGTGATTCCCACCTGAAACCTAAATTCTGGATGGGTGGGAGAAGAGGGTAGAGTTGGAAGTATTCTTTGGGCTTTTTGGATAGTCAGTCTAGCCTAATAGGTGAGTGCCAGGCTAGTGAGAGATGCTGACTCCAAATACAAGATGCACAGGTCCTGAGAAACAACACCCAAGGTTGCCCTATGGTCTACACACATATATACATATATGCATGCTCACCTACACACTCTTGTACCCACCTGCACACAAACACACACAATACAAAGGGTCGAAATACTTTGATCTATTTATATTCATCAGGGTAATCACTTGGGTTCTTGTTAATGCCAAGTCTGATTCTATGTATTGGAAGGGGGCCAAGATCTGTATACCTACCCAGTTTTTAAGCCATGATACAGGAAGAATGAATAGAACACAGTTACATAGGCCTTGGGAAAAAATGTATCAACAAAGATTTGCTTACATCCAACTTGCTTTTGAGCTGGTCATCCTGGGCATTATCATTCAACATTTATACCTTAAAAGTTCATTACTTACAAATTTAGTTTACCCTGTTCCTAATAAATAATATTGAATTGCACACTGAGAATAATCCAGTTAAACAAATACCAGTATCAGCTTTCTTTTTGATGCTGGGCAGCAAAGGTAGACAAGACTCAACAAAATAAGTGGAGAATGATGAGTTAGTGTGACATTACCACTGTAGGGGACATTTGAGGACTATGTGTGACTTTGGCAGTCTCCTTAGAGATGAGCAGATACCCAAGCTGAAGCCTGGAGTCGGCATGGGTGGAAGGGGCAGTGAGCAAGCTGAAGAGCAAGGAAGGTTTCTTGAGACCATGTCACCTATAATGTGACCCTTGGATCAACAGTATAGAAAGGAAGTTGGAGCTTGTAAGAGCCCTGAGCCTCCCTTGGTGTGCTGAACCCCTTTCTCAGACCATTACAATGGGATTTTCTGATGCTCTCTAACATCAGGCAGACTCCTCAGGCAGCTCAATGAAGGAAACCTGGCTGTATATTCAAGAGCCAGGAGCACAAAGAGTGGAATATTTGGAAGGACAGGGACATTAACCTTCAGGTTTTTTGTTTGTTTGTTTGCTGAAAGGCACATGTTCTTCATGTGATTTTTAGCTAACTGTTAAGAACATCTGCAAGTTGGAAGCGATGGACGTCTGGTCCATCACTTGCTGAGAGTTCTGTTGTTTAGTGGGTTAGAACTGATCATTGTTGAAGTCAGTCTGCTCCTCTTTCCTTGTCCCTGCACCAGGTCATTCTGGGATAAACATCTGTTCAAAATCTCTCATGACTATGCTGTTCCCATCAGGATACTGTTTAGGTCAGTCTACTGGTTGAGAGGTATTATTGTTAGTGATCAAATAATGTGGGGCCCTGCTTCAGTGGTGCAGAGTAAGCTACTCCTTCTGTCTACTAAATGATTTCTTATTTAATTTCAACTGTCAAGCAAAGCAGAGTGGATTTTGTGGATTTAAGGGTCAGCATATCAAAGCCCAAACTGTGTGTAGCTTTCCAAATTTGGTGTCAACATCACTAATTATCTCTGCAAAGGCAGGACTTTGATTGAAGGCTTATCTATCTGCTGAGTCCTTTAAAGATCTATCTAGGTAGCTTTTGTGCCTTTGAGTAACAGTTGATATGTTTAACGGTGCTATTTCCCATTATATAAATTGATAGCTTTCATTTAGTAAATTATCCATTAAAAGTAAATAAACAAGGGTAGACGCACATAAAAATGATGTAAGTATATTTAATAAGTTGTTAAATCACCTTTAAGAATTTGTTTTAAAGGTTACTGAACTTTCAGCTTGTTGCCTTCAGTCTCTTAAACATTTTATTTTCATTTGACTAAATCAACAGCACCTATATATGTAGCCCTTGGGCTGGTAATAAACCACGTTTTTATATTTACCCAATGCTATTTAAAGCAATAGGTTATGTTCACATGGAGATGCGGCTTCTTCACTCCATGATCTGAGGCGTTGCTTACATGACCTTGGGAATGTACAGTGTCAGAGGTATCCGTTGTCTATATTCATTAGCAGCACATAGGATTCCTTAGGTTCTGCTTATTTGTTTGACTAAGTGCCTGTATTTCTGGTGGCAAATGTCCCCCAAATCCTCAAGACTAGCACAACAATCCATTCTCACAGCTGTCTTCTGCAAGATACAGTCAATCAGCTACTTTCCCATCCTAACTTAGGGATTCATATGACAGTTTGGAGTGTTTGGGGACCATCAAACACCACACACTGCCTGCCTGCTGTGGATATCTGACAAATGATGAATCATTGGTCTAGCCTGTAATGGATTAGGCTGTGATGTCTGGTGAGAATTTTGGCCTTGGACCTAGCTCAGACTGGCCTCGTAGAAACAGAAAAAGATAAAGGACCAGAGTTGTTTTTGAGACAGTAGGCTTGGTTTTCCCCTGTGATAAAAGCAGTGTAAATGAGCTCTTCTCTTAGCTGTGGACTGGTCACCTTTTCTAACACTAACCCATGAATTAACATTTCCTTCCACTCAAAGCTTTAGTTTAATACACTAACTAGGCCTCTCCTTGCCTGGAAGTTGGACATGAGCAAAGCTACCCATACTTCTTTTGAACTTCCCTGTTTCTCCCTACTTTGTGACTTTTTATGAATACTACGGCCACAGCTTAATGTTACTGATGTGTTATTTTCATGCCGTAAAGGGACAACTCTGGAAATGCAGACACAACTGTTGAGTGGAGGGGGCGCGTCAGCTAAGTAACGCTCAGAGAAATGCGGCAGAATTTGAAACCACAGGCATATGGAAATCATTCAGGCAACTTCAAAGAAACCAAATAGAAGCTGGAAAATATCCTTTCTCTCATTTGTGGACTAAATGTGAAAATTGGAATTATTTCACAAAATTGACTTTTTTATAACCCCAAAATATTGGTGACATTTTTACCGAAATGTAAACCAGCCCTTCAAATTATGTGAGAGACAGAAACTTGAGTGATGGTTCCGTTGCTTTTTATTGTATCAAGAAAGCGACAGGATCTTAAATACATTCTACCCAAGGTCATTCAAAGTCAGTGCTGCCCAACAGACCTTTTCATATAATTAGAATGTTTGCTAGCCTGGCTGCCATCCCATAATGTCTAGCCACACTTGAAATGTGACCTGTAACACTGAACTCAATCTTTTATCTTATTTAAATTTAGTTGTCTAAAATTTAATTCAAGCATCTGCAGGGAACTGATGGTTATTCTCTAGCTAGCACACATCTAGACAGTGGTAGCAGTTCAACTACATGGCACTGGACTCCCTGCTTACGTCTCTAGGGTGGACTCAGGAAACTGTGCCCCCCTCTGTACTGCAGTAATGACTAACAGTAAGAGGCAGAGTTGAAACCCATAGCACCAACCATTGCTCCCCACACAATCAGAGCAGACCACCTTTATCAGGATGTTTCCATGGATCCTTTGCATCAAATCTGCATTATAAGATACGTTATTGTCTGATCATGCAACGATTCATTCCTCAGAAGGCTGGGCCATTGAAGGTGAGATTTGAGGAGCTCACACCATGACACAATACCCTCTTAGAGGAAGCAGAAGACTGGATATACAATTCTTTATATAACCTATAAAGAATGTAGTCAGGCTACCAAAATTCGAACTTTGACCCTACAGTTACAAACTGTCAGTGGCTAGGCAGTTGCTCAAGGCTTTTGACCCTATTATACTAACCTCTTGGGTTCCCTATAAAGATTAAGTAGATCCAGAACAACAAAGCACTTGGCTATTAGGCTAGTAAAACATGCTCTGTAGTAGAACACAGCAGTAGCCATCAGCTGTCTCCATGATCTGCTGGAGTCATTAATTGAATGTGAAGTACATTGCCAATGCCTAGGCAGGCATCAGAGGCCTGAGCAGCATATAGATGACCTTGAAGCCTACAGGATTTTTGACCTGGGCATCACTTAGATGACCTTGGCTGGAGGAGGGAAGGGTGTGTCTATGGTAACCTAAACAAAAAGTCAGACATAAATATCACACAGACAGGTTTCTTATTGCCAGTGGTTGGCTACAGATGGATGAAGTAACTCTCAAGTTATTTCCAGAATGATTTTGAAATGACTAACTACAAAATTAAGAGATGTTGAAAGATAAAAGATTATGTGTTTAGTGTGTCTGAGAACTATTAGCTTGCAAGGAGAGTTCTATTTCTTTGTGTCAAATATGTTCAGTATGTATTTATTCCCTGTGCTTCATGAATCTCCATTTTTTTTAAACCATGAGTCATTTTCAAAGTCTGAGATCCAATTCAGACTGAGATTTCTTCAATATGAACAAATTTCCAAAAGAGACCTACAAATGCCAGTATCTGTTGGTCAACATAAACTATTATATTTCATTTTTTTGTATCAGTTTCTTCCTATCTACACATTTGATCTCAAAGCAATTATAAATGCACATTATACTAGATGCCACTTATGGAATTCTAAAGGCAACAGTAAAATTATATAACAAACACACTTTCACAAATTATTTGATCTGTCTTGATTTTTATTTTCTTATCTCTAGAAGACATGTACCTTATTTCTATTTCATTTGAATGAATTGAATATTTTAATGCTGTTTTGATTGCAATAGCTGAGGGCATCAATATTCACAGCAGTAATTTACAAGATAGTTTTAAGAATATAACTTCTTTTTATGTTCATTCTTTGAGACAGGGTTTCTCTGTGTAGCTCAGGCTGTCCTAGAACTTGCTCTGTAGACTAGGTTGGCCTCTGCTTCTTGAGTGCTGGAATTAAAGGCATATAAAACATAACTTCTTATGTCACCTTCTTATACAGTAAGAAGTCCAAAAGCTAAAACACTTTAAATGTATTTATTTATTTATTCTTCTCATATATTACATCCCAACCTCAGTTTCTCCTCCCAGTCCCTTCCCTCACCGTCTCTTCCCCAGATCCACTTCTCCTCTGAAAAGAGCAGGCCTCCCAGAGGTATCAACCAAACATGGCATAGCATTAACTGTAAGACTAGGTACAAACCCTCATATCAAGGCTGGATGAGACAACCCAGTAGGAGGAAAGGTATCCCCAAAGCAGGCAAAAGAGTCAGAGACCACCCTCAGCTTTCACTGTTAGGAGACCTACAAGAACACCAAGCTACACAACCATGACATGTTTGTAGAAGACCTAGCTCAGACCTTCACAGGCTCCCTAATTGTCACTTCAGTCTCTATGATCCCCTATGAGAAGCCCTGCTTGGTTGATTCTGTGGGCCGTGTTCTTGTGTTGTCCTTGACTCCTCTGGTTCCTACAATCCTCCCTACCCCCTTTCCAAGGGGTTCTCTGAGCTCCCCCAAATGTTTGGCTGTGGGTTTCTGTTAGATGAAATCTCTCTGATGATGATTGGGTTAGGCTCCAGTCTATGAGTACAGTACAATACTGTTCAGAATAATTCATTGACATTTTTTGTTTTGGGCCAGTCCTGTCTGGGCTATCCAGCTTCTGGTTCCTGGCCATCCAGGCAGTGTCAAGCATGGGCTCCCTCTCTTGGCATGGTCCTCAACTTAGACCATTTATTGGTTGGCCACTCCCACAAGTTCTGTGCCACCAATACCCCAGCACATTTTGTAGGCAGTACAAACTGTAGGTTGAAGGTTTTATGACTGGGTTCCATTCCCTCCAATGGAGGCCTTCCCTGGTTACAGAAGATGGCCTATTCAGACTCCTTGTCCCCTATTGCTAGGAATCTTCCCTAGGGTCACCCTTGGAGATGCTAGGGAGTTCCCATTGCACTTGGTTTCCACATTGCCCCTAAAATTCTCCCTAATTAAAAATGGGTTCATTTAAAAAATTGTCACATTGGGCTGGAGAGATGGCTCAGCCATTAAAAGCTAGGCTCACAACCAAAAAATTGTCACATGCATATGGAAACACTGGACTATTTCACCAAGGAACTAATAAAGATTCATAAATGTAAGAAAAAGGAAACATTTACTTTAATAATTTACCTACACATTGTCTATTTAAAAACTGATAGCAACTTATATGGAGATGCAGATTTCTAACTAAAATTTGAAAAAGCATCATTTTTGCAAATTTTATTCCAGTGTTACTTCAAACACTCAGGAACTATTATGGGATATAGGACTGTCATAGCAACAACTTTCCAGAACTTACTCAGACAGTGTGATTTCCTCTAGGCAGCCTGTGGACAGCCATGGTGAGATACGCTGTGTAAAACAAATGAAACCAACAAAACAAAACAAAATTAAACAAGAATTGAGGAGAGTCTTTTTCCTCCCTCAAGAGAGATTTCTTTTTTCTTTTAAAATTTCTTACACAGACAATAACATTTCAGAGCCACTTTCAATGAGCAGTAAGAAGTAGTGAAGGGTAGACATGTGTGCACTGCTTTGTGTTATTAATGAACTGATAGAATCAGTAGGTCATGGGGCCTGCTGCCAACCCTGATGACCTTGAGTTTGATGGTTGAGGCCCACCTCGTAGAAGGAGAGAACCAACTCCTACAAGTTGTCCTCTGACCTCCACATGCATGCATTGGCACTCCAGTGCCCATCTTCCCCCAATAAAGAAATA
This sequence comes from Onychomys torridus, assembly GCF_903995425.1. Classification (NCBI taxonomy): domain Eukaryota; kingdom Metazoa; phylum Chordata; class Mammalia; order Rodentia; family Cricetidae; genus Onychomys; species Onychomys torridus. The sequence goes on along the minus strand of NC_050459.1, from coordinate 6,813,819 downwards.
AATGTAAAACAATTAGAAATTAAAATGTTCTGGACAAACTTCCTCCTGGTACAGGCCTTGCCTGAAGCTTGTCTTTGCCTTTGACCATCTATGCCTGCTCTGTGATGGTACCTTGGAGACAGACATAGCAAGGCCTTAGCACCTTATAAGGCAATGACAGATGAGTGACAGATGGAAGCCCAGATAATTCTAGATGCCTTGACCCTTATCAGATTCTGAAATCTGTTGAAGTACGTTTGTACAACTGAACAGTGACTTATTGAATATTTCCTCTTTTTTTGTGATGTAGTCACGTCTGGCCTGGAATACCCAATCACTCCATCTCAACATCTTTAGTAGTAGAATTATAGGAATATACCACCATGCCCAGTATATTGAACATTTTCTTTAGCAAAACATTAGTAAGGGAGGTAAGAGGGGGTCACTCACTTCACATTTGTTGATAAATGCATGAATATGCTGGTGACCCCATTCCTCAGAACCATGTTCCTTAATGGAAAAACAAAACAAAACAAAACAGTTGTCTAAAACATTTATTTTCCAAGCCAGGAAGCAGTACATCAGGAGGAAAGGTCAACTTCAATAGGAAAGGATTAGGAGCGATCTAGTTAGGAAGTGGCTCTTCAAGTAGAGGAAGAGAAGAATCTCAAATCTCAGAGGAAGGAAAGGGCTTCAGGGTGAACAGAATGCTGAGTGCACACCCAGGGTTGGTGCTGGGGGTGCTGGACAAGCAGCCCAGTGTCTCACGAGTTGGAGAGTTTGATGCACTGAAATCCTCAAGCAGTCTGTTTTTATGTTTGTGTTGTTAGCTCCATATGCTAGCATCTGACAATTGTTTCCTAATAGCCACTCTTTCTTTAGTGTTCACTAATAGATTCTCCGAATTCCAAAGCCCTTACATCTATTCTTTCAAACTAGACACAGAGTACCAATGAAACACATACTGAAATTTGTGTCCTTCAATGAGGCTTAAAAGGAAGGCACATCCCTTTTTCTATGTGCCTCTATCTGCCACCTGGAATACACTTGGGTTCAGGAGTTCTGGCAGATGTTGAGGGGCCAGACCAGAACCATTGGGTCCCACAGGCCATGCTGTCTAGCTGGGGGCTGTGACCTATGAGACAATGTGGGCCAACCTATGTCTTAGACATAGAAAGTAAATTAATTGCCTGAAGCCAATATTCCTTGGGAATTCTTTGAACTGAAGATAGTCCTGAGTTACCTACTCCCCATATATATATTGTAGTTCCCACTGAGTTCTACCCTGTTATTAGGACTTGTTTATACAGTTAGATATAGGACAAGCTAGAGTTAAATAACTAAGGGATTAGTGGGTTAAACTCAATGTGTGTGGAAGTGCTGTTCCCAAAAATTTTCCCCAGTTTCAACAGAGGGCCAAGGATTTGGATAGGACCGAGGTGAATATTTTCCTTCCATGAGAGCAGACTGGAAGTCTGAGGACACTTTTGAAGAAAACATCTTGTGAGTCATCTTAGTATATCAATGAAAGGGAAAGAAAGTTGTAAATTGAAGATAATATCCAGCTACCTTCAGGCTCTAAGTTATCCACAGAACAGTCTTAAATTTTGACATGACATGAGAAGCAGTGTGGGTTCATAGTATTTGCCTTTTGCTTTTCATTTTTTAAAATTTCCAAAATGTAGTCCCTATTTCCTAAATGTTTCATGACTCAACATTGTTTATCTAGCTTGTAAATAACATTTAAGAAGATTTTAAAGCATCCACACATCGTATTTTGTTGCATTCCAATTCTGCCACCTTGGGCAAGTTTCTCAACCTCCCCTTACCGTTCTCACTGGCAGCATGGAGGCGAGCAAATCTGACCTCAGTGTGGACTTCATTTCCCTGTGATCAGCGCTGCCTGCCTCAGACAGCACTGGGTGCTCAGCAGTTGCTGTAATTTAAATCCTCCTGTAGGAAGCAGAGTGTAGACTGTGTGAGGCTGAAGAGAGGAGGGATAGATGTGGAAACAGATTTCAGGAGGGTTAAAGAGATGAGGGCCTTGGACACAGGTTGGCAGAAGGGTAAAGTAGAGGTGTGTCAGGACACTGTTGACCAGCCATGTCATTTGTTTGAGGTCCCTGAATTATGAGTAGCGATGTCACTTTCATGTGTGTGGGGTACAATTTAAACAATGAAATAGGCCATGGAGGTACTAGCCCCTTACCCTTGGTCTTATGACATGTCATATATATATTTCTCCTAGGAGGATGGAAATTATTAGCTTACTTCACAGGGTAGAGGTGGTCCAGCATCCTCACTGACATGGAGGGTAAGGCTCAGAATCAGGCACAGTGCAGAAGGCTTTTGAGACTAAAGATAAGGCACCTGCATGTTCAGGAGAGGGAAGGAAGCCTGCTGTGATCTCTCCCTGTAAGGCAGAACTGCTAATCCTTCATTTGCTAGAACACAGTAATTACTCACCAATGAAATGTGATAGAAGAGGATTTGTTTCCGTATAATGACTTTTGTACTCAAAACATCCCTAGCTCCTTACAGATGAGTGATTGAGGAGTACCTCACCATCCTCCCACCTGTTCAGGAAGAGCCCCCAGAAGCAGGGATTATTTTAAAGACAAGTGAGATCACAAGGTGTTGGGGAGTAGCGGGGAGACTAGTGTGGAGGTGTGTTTGGCATGAATTTAGATGATTGCTTGAATAAAGTAGATTTCAAAAGCATTTTAAAAACTGTTGCTAAGAAGTCTTTCCTCAGCGATGCATCCTGGCTACATTTCATGCAAGCATGCTTCCACCCATTAGCAGGAAAGAGTAACACAGTTTTAAATGCCTTAAGGAATATGTCCCTAAGCACCCTTTGATTGGGAAAAAGCAAACTGATTTCTAAATGCAGCATGCTTAGCACAGAAGAAGAAACCATAGAGAAAATAAATACTGTAGCTGTCAGGGGAAATAAGAACTCGACGTTAATGTTTCAGGAGTGAATAATCCGGGATCCCATGGAATGCAGGCTATGATCTATCTGGTGGGTGGTGCCTTCAATTAAACTCATTTTTTTTATTTTGATTTTTGTTAACCATGTTTTGGGTGATCTACAAAGTATACCAATTGTTCACATTAATGAAGAACTATTGGCATCTACACCTATGTGGATATCGTGAAATGCTTGAACCAGGCGTAGTGAACTTTCTTCTTGAGAACTGCCAGCAAGCTGATGCTGACCTTGCTGGACCCAGCTGCAGAGTTAATCAAGTAGCTTCTGAGACGTGAGATGGGGTGATGTTGGACTGAAGAGATAGCTCAGCCCTTAAATGTGCATTCTGCTCTTCAGAGGACTGTAGTTTGGTTCCCAGTGCCCATGCCAGACAGCCAATAACTCCTGAAACTCCAGTTCCAAGGGATCTGACACACTCTTTTGGCCTCTGTGTGCTCCTGTATACCTGTGGCGCATGCACACACACACACACACACACACACACACACACACACACACACACACAAATAAAAATGTTTAAAAGGAGAAAGGGTGGCGGCTGACTCTTCTGGACGCACTGGTTCTTTCCATCAGTTCACTGGGTGTCCAGGGCTAAGAAGTTGAGTCTAATGAGAACCTGCATCCAACCCTCACATTCTGAGCACATGTTCAACATAAATACCAAACCACAACACACTTCTAGAGCATTATCTGTTACGACTTGTTTCAAAATCTCAGTGTAGGAAATAACACAGGCTTCCCAGAAATGCAAAAGTGATGACTTAGTTGAGGGAAACTTCTATGTTTGGAGCCTGAACTTTGAAGGCTACTCTGCAGGTGTGGCTGGTGAACCGTCATGTCTGCTCACCGTCCACGTCAAATGTATTTTTGAGGTGAGGTGCTGTGTCTAATACAAAGGCTGATGTTACACTGACTCCTGGTCCAGTCTGTGTAGCTGGGGGCGTTTAGAGACACTAGACCCTCACCCACTAGGTCAGTGTAAGATTTATGTGCTGGTACTTCTCACCATCTCCCCTCCTTTCCCAGACTCACTGTGCCTAGCCTCTTCTGCACTCATGGGGGACAAGTCAAGTTATTTGTAGAGGTTTGTTTCTTGGTGCAAAGGTGTGATGGTTGGTTTTATAACTGTGAACCTGACATAACTGAATAACCTGTGAAGGAAGTCTCAATGAGGAGTTATCTAGATCAGGTTAGCCTGCGGGCATGTCTGTGGGGGATTATACTGATTGCCTCAGTGGATGTAGGAACACTTGGACTGTAAGTGGGCGGCATTATTCCTTGGTTTGGGGGCCCTGCAGTGAGTCAGAGAATTCTGGCTGAGCACTAACTGTGCCTGCATTGATTTCTCTCTGCTCTCAACTGTGGATGCAATGAGACAAGGTGTTTTCACTTCCTGCCTTGACTTCCCTGGATGGACCAACTGCTGCCTGGAACTGTAGGTCAGATAAACCATTTCATTCTGAAACTGCTTTTTCTGTCAGGATATTTAATCAGAACAACAGAAATAAGACTAGGATTGAGGGGTGTGGCCCTTCAGCCACAAAGAGCAAGGAATGGGGAAAAGCCAGGAGAGTCTTCTGCTCCCTCTTCATCTAGTGAGATGGAACCTGGAACTGTGGGGTGAGTGAGGGGGGAGTGTGGGGGGGTTAGTGTGTGAGGGGGAGGTGTGGGGAGTGTGTGTGGGTTTCAGTGGGGGGGAGTATGTGTGTCATGGGATCTATTGTGTTTTCAGTGTAGTAAGTGGATGAACTAATGGGTGTTTTCATTGATTAAGGTAAATCCTGCTTTCTTGAAAGATCTTTTGCAGAACAGAAAGTTAAGAGGGAAAATAGGAGTGTTCCGTCTCAGAACTGGGGTGCAGGGGGAAATGCTAATATGTGAAAGAGAAATTAAAGCCTCTTATTTTCTGCACATCTGAGAATAGAGATGTGTTCCCTTGCATTGTTATATGGGTGGACCAATACTCTGGTATTTGCTCATGGCCTTGTGTTTAACTCACAGAATAGTGTATTTTGCAGGGATCTTAAAGAAAAATGAGTAGCTAAGTAGCCACTAGTCCTATGTCAGAACCACAGAGTTAGATGTTGGCCATGAATCTATGTGCAAGAATCAAACAGAAATAATGGGGACTAGCAGGCATGTGTGGCTACTGGGCTCTTCTAAATCAAGTTGTGGGGAGGAGTGTGGTCTCTTCCTATGGCTGTCTTCTCTGTCTTCCTGTGGGCTGTTTGCAGCCACATTAAACTAGAGTTAGTTGGTGTTCTTGCATGGTTTCCTTAGGAACCTCTCCAAGGGACTCGTTATAAAGTAAATTGCCATCCCACAGTTAGGAAAGCAGTGCTACACATGAACAATGTTTTGACAGAATTTTCAAATTAAATTGCATACCGTATCTTAGCAGAGTTGAAATATCTTAATGTATATATCCCTGAGAGATGTCTTTATCATCCAAATTAGTGGATATAAGAATGAAATGGATAGTATTTTTTTTTTTTTCTTATCCAAAATTGAAGCATAGACCTTTTCTCCAGGCAAAGGCTCCAGCTGTCTGGGGTAACATTTAGACACAAGATTCAGAATCTGTTCAATTATGATAGTTAATTGTTTACCCAGTTAGTGCATCATTAATTGCAACCTTGTTGGACTGGTACCCTGGTGACTTCTGTCTCACAGCTTGGCTGATAAGCAGGGAATGATTCATTGCATTTCCTCCACCTTCTTGACATTGAGAGTAAGAGCTCCAATGCTGGCAAAAATGCATACAATTTGACATCATAAGTTCAGCAATTTCCTGTTTGCATTGCTGTAGTTATGCATATACCAACAAATAGCACTATCAGAAATAAAAGCAGCTGGTTTCAAAGTTGCAAATTACTGGACATGTAAACACTATTATGAGACGAATGTTAAAGGATGTCCTAGAATATTCCACCTGAAGGCCAAACATTATGATCAATTGAAACCACAGAGGAAGGAGACTTGATGTTCCTTTTAACACTTGTGATGATGGTTAAGGAGCTTCTAACACCGAGGTGTTCTTTATTCCTCTGTCATGGACCTTACTTTTTAAGCACTTTCTCAATAGTGACAGTTGACAAGGGTATGTGATGAGTAGAGACAGAAACTGAAGCATGGCACACACAGGTTGACTAAACCTAGTCATTCGCCATCGTAGAGAAATGATATGCTACACCGTGTGTCATATCTGTGTTCAAAGTCACCTTAGAGAGAGCAGAGAGGAGCTCTGGAAAAAGTGAAATGCTTCATCAAGGACTCTATCTCTGTCTAGAGAACTAGAGGGCAAATGCAATCTGGCCAACAGAGTGGACATATGTGCAGAACTCCTGGGAAACTGTGGCCTGGTCTCTTGTAGGAGGGTAGAATCTGAGGCAGGAGGCTAGAGGCTGCAGGCTGTGAGGTGATGTTCAGATGAACACAAGATGCACTGTGGTGTGGCTGGAATGGAGAAGCTGGCCGCTGTCCTCTGATTTTCCAGATAAATAAAGCACTCACAGGAATGAAACATTTGAAGGTTTTGCTCCAGGAGAACAGGTGTTCTAGTCTTCACAGTGTAAATGGCTCCTTGTATCAATCTTCATGTCATACAGTCAGACTGTTTCCACTGTGACTGCAGAGTCAGGGTCGAGAAAGAACTGGATGCTGATGGGTCCACTTATCTCTGTACTCTTCCAGCACAGGGGCCTGATGGCAACTGCAGGAACATATAAAGGGAGTGTTTTTGGAGGTGTAACCAGCATGCTGTGCCAAATACCACAGGGGTCCTTCCCACAAGATCAGAATGTCACATCAGTGGTCTTCTGACACAGTCACTCCATGAGCAAACTGTAGCCCCTATGCCACCGTTAGCACAGATAATTCATAAAGAGAAGGTATATGGTTACTTGAAACTGGTGAACCATTTCATCACATCACTGTAGGTGACAGAGGATTAGTAATTTCAGAATGTATATAATTGTGAACTTCATCGATAGCAAAAATATACCCCCTGTTGATAGGCATGCCTCTGACTCGTGATGCTCTACAAATGATTCTGAAGGAACAGGTGGATTTTGATGTGTTCTCAGCGGAGCTGTGCTAAGTCTAATGATAATGGGTGATGATCCAGAATGGTAAAAAATGGTTGTGTTTATCACATAGCTTCCTGTATGTCCCTGCATTTGTCTGAATGAATATGAAAGCACATGACCTGACCATCAAACACTGTTCCATTCCTGCTGGGCATGCACACACCTGACCCTGCTTAGTTCAGGGTCAGGTTCACCATTGTGTTTTTGATCCAGCCAGTGCCAGAAGGATGCATTGCAGATAAGAACTCCACACTGGTATTTCCTAGATACTGTGTGTAAGTAACACAGGCACTAGGTTAAGGGATATTTTGATGTTGTGTTCAAATAATTGAGGTATCCAATCAAGACCTTCTTTGCTATGAATCAGTCATTATCACGTGCTTTCTGGCATCTCAGAGGCTGTGTGCCTCACTTTTGTTCATTTGCATGGTTCTAGTTTTCCATGGAGAAAAAATAATGTGGAGAGTCCTTATGATCCAGCTGCCTGTGGGAGCTCTTCCCTGTGAAGACAATAAACGTAGACTTTTTTTTGGGGGGGGGGCACTGGGAAAGAATACACAAAAACAACAACAACAAAAATTGAGTACACTAAAGAGTTTCTTAGAGAATGGTCCTTATGAAGGCAATAAGACACACATCACCAAACTGCTGTTACCTGTACTGTCCCCAAGGCTGAGGGAAAGCCACCTCTGTTATTCATGTAGGTTGAGATACTAGTTAGCAAGAGAGATCGTGGAGTCTGTCCTGGTCAGTCTTTGGGTGGCGTGGCTAACTGTTTTGCTTTATTCTATTATCTCTACAAGTAGAAATAGCTCTTCTCTAAAAATAACATATTGGGTAGGAAAGTGGGGGAGATGAAAATGATATATGTGGTTAGGGGAGTGTGTGTGTGTGTGTGTGTGTGTGTGTGTGTGTGTGTGTGTGTGCATATGCATGCATGAAAAGATGGTGCTTCTCTTTGGAAGCACTGTACTTTTTGATAGATATGATTTAGTCAAATTAGCTAAGCAGGGCACATAGAGACGCCAGCCTACTGTGTACTGTGCAGGCTGCTGTGGATGGAGAGACAGTCCAGAGCTTTTTCTGGACTTCTGTGTTCTGTTTTGATGGTTTCTGTGGAAGCAGCAAGCTAGAGCCACAGGCAGTGCTGGAAACATGGCTACAAGACCCTGCCACAGAGTCAGGTACCACAAGCAGTAAGGAGAGCCTGAATTCTAGTCACACCATCCAGAGGGAAATGTGGGATTGTGTAGTTTAATGGAACAAGCTGAAAATTGTCTAAGTGAGAAATGATGTGAAATCTGATGCACAGAATCCTGTGAGTGCCTGGGTACCAGCAGCACACCTTCTCCCACAGTGGGTTACTGCTGCTTAGGTCAAATAAAAATGTGAGAGCAAGGGATTCCCAGATACTTCATCATTTCTTTTCAATGATGAAATACATGCTTTTAAAATTCTCATAGCAAAATTTACGTAACTTCTATTTCCTTAACATTGCAATTATTCATTGTATTATTGCGGGGTTTTTGTTTTGTTTTGTTTTACAGGTCAGTTCTACACAATGGAAGGACTATTTGATGTTTCTTGTTTTTATGTGCCTGGCGAAAACAAAGCAGGGTCTTTATAGTAAGAATGCTTTTAACACATATTTATTGTCTAAAATTAGTGATTTGCAGGGCAATGATAATAAAGGCAAGAAAACAGAAGGATGGACTCAAGTGGACAGTAGTTAATCAGAGGAAAAGTAGACGGGTTAGGGTGACATAGAGTGAAGGCCTGGGGATGGGTTTGGGGCAGTTCACTCCAACTAGATAGACCTCAGGGTTTACTTCCAAGGAAAAGCTCTTCTGTTCTTGGTGATTCCAGAGTCACTCTTCTGATGTGCCAGGTGATTCCTGAATTCCTGATTGAGTGATTCTAAAGCAAAGACAACTCATTAAGAAGAATTCTTAGGACTCTTCTTGTCACATAAGTCTTAAGCTATTTGAAATTAAAGGAAAGAACAGGAAAAAAAATAGAGAACTAAAAAGTAAGTCTATAAATCCAGCTAAAGAAACTTACAGGGAAAAATCATTTGCAAAATACTTTAATCTTGACTATATACCCTAAAACTATATTTTATATTCTCAGATGACTCAAGCCATATTTAATTCAGTTGGTTAAGACAAATGCGTGGTGATTCTTTGGGGAGCATTTGTTATTCAATCCTGAGGTGAGCCTAAAATTTCGCTCAGGGTGAGGTTTAGCCCCAGGAGAGCTAGAGGTGCTAAACCTTTCAAATCAATGAATTTCTGGGGATTAGTAGTCTAAGGAGTGCTGATGCCATGTGACATGTCTGCTTGCTCTGACTTCCCTGTTGTTTTCAACTGTTCATCTAAAGTCTTGTTCTTACAAGGTTGGTCACCCACCTTTGGCCAGCTAGATGCAACTTCCATGCAGCTTACGTTTTTCCCAGGAGTCTTTAGGAACTGAAGACCCCTCTACTCTAGTGAGAGCGCTCCCCCCAAGGGGTTCCTCTTACTTCCTCAAGGTGACATCAGAAAAGGTGTGTGGGGTGTGGGGGGAGAATTTCAGTTACTCTGCCTTGGGGATTACCTCCTGCCTCTCTCCACAGGGAACATCTTTCTGTGTGGGTTGTGTGTTGAGGGCTCTTCTCTACAAGACCCCCATGAGCTTGCTGCAGACAGATCTCTGACTTTGCTGAAGGGCGGGGTCTTTCTGCTCTTCCTTGGACATGTCCTTCCACTGTCTTCTGCTGTGGCTTCTTGCTGCACACCATCAGTCTGGATCTGCTTGGCAATCAACATCATCTTTCTATTCACACAGCGCACCATGCCTCTGTCTGTGGTGCAGCCTTCTGCTCATCTCATGTGACTATGTCCCTGCTTGCTCTGCTGTGCACTGTCCTCTTGCTGGGTCTGGAGGCTTTCCAACTGATGCCTTTCCCTCAGGTATAGTCTCTCGGGTTATATCACTGGCTGAGTGTTTTTTGCCTTATGGTAAGAACTACACACACACACCACCGCCACACACCACACCACACACACACACACACACACACACACACACACACACACAGCTCACATACACTTACACAGATATAAATGTTCATACACAACATGCCTAGATTTGAAAACAAACTGTTCTACACGTTTCAGGAAAGTGACTACTTGGAAGGAACTATCCAGGAGGTATTTTGTAATACTGGTTACAAACATGAAGAAGTGCTATATGGCTCTGTGGGAACGGTGACTGCTCACTCGGGAAGGGAGGGCCATTTCTCTTCTTTTCATAGCTTGATGTGGGTGAAAACAACTTATCCGAGGGGTAATTGTAGCTGATCCTTTTGTATGGGACTGCTTTTTATTCATGCTGGATACTCTGAGGTAAGGCCTAAAGGAAATGGCTTCTCTAATGAGCCACACAAAGATTGGGCCTGACTACACAGAGAGAAAAGTGTAGCTGGAGTTTTCCTGTGTCCCACCTGGCCCACGGTCAGGACAAATCTCTTTCACCACCTGCCACTCCCTCAGCTGCTTAGAGCCAAGTAAACACACAGAGGCTTATATTAATTAAAACTGTATGGTCTAATGGATCCAGCTTCTTGCTAACTAGATCTTGCATCTTAAATTAACCCATTTCTATACACCTATACCTTGCCACGTGGCTTGTGGCTTACCAATATCTTTACATCTTGCTTCTCATGGCGGCGGCTGGCAGTATCTCCTCACTCAGCTGTCCTGTTTCCAGAATTCTCCTCTCTCTTTGTCCCACCTATGCTTCCTGTTTGGCTACTGGCCAATCAGCACTTTATTTATTAGCCAATCAGAGCAACACATTCACAGCATATAGAGCGATATTCACAGCACTTTTAGAGATGGCTGTAACCCACCTTCTGGATGCTGGGAATCAAGCCCCTGACCGCTAAACGGCTGAGCCATTTCTCCGGCCCCTTCTTCTGTTCCGTATCAGAGACAGAAAGAAGGTTCTGGAAGGGTTACATACTTCTTTCTTGCATTTACATTGAAAACTGGCATTCCATTAAATTATTTCCCTTATGTGAGGTTGGAGGAAGAGCTTTAGCTAAAGTGACGTATAAAGGGTGAGAATTACAAAGAGAGTTAGCAGCCGGACAGTGGCATGCACCTTTAATCCCAGCACTCGGGAGGCAGAGGCAGGCGGATCTCTGTGAGTTCAAGGCCAGCCTGGTCTACAGAGTGAGTTCCAGGAAAAGGCGCAAAGCTACACAGAGAAACCCTGTCTCACCACCCCCCCCCCAAAAAAAAAAGAGTTAGCCCATAGAGGGTGTAATATCCTTCTTTCAAAAAATCAAGCCTTAGTTACTTGTCACAGTACAGCCAAACTGCTTAGCAACCATGGCCAAATCTGTTAAATACCCCAATGGAGTCTAATTTCTGATAAATGTGGTATTGAGAGGGCTTGGACACTGGCTCTTTTACAAATTGTGAGTTAGTTTGTAGTGACCAGTTGTGGCTTCTGATACATCCGAAACACCACTGAACAGTCAAGAAGCCAGTGAACAGCAGCTGTGACTGTTTCATCTTTGGTGGTGGATGCTCGTCAGAGTTCAGGAAAGGCTGAGTCCACTTTATTTCTGTATCTTCTGCTTGGATGCCCATGAACTTGGTCAAGAAGGAGCAGCCTAAAATTCATAAGCACAGTGGTGCAGAGCCAGGGTGATTGTGGGTTACTTAGTGATTCAGAGAGGGGTAGACCTGATTCTCACTGTCAGACAGGCTGCTGTTGCCCCTGGGGCCTCTTGCCCCACAGTGCTACAGTTATCTGTGTATACAGGGACAGAGGGTGGGCATCTCCTACACATGCCAAGCATGGGTGTAGGGCAAGCAATCTTCTGACTAAGTCATATGCTATTTTAATCCTCTCCTCTAGATTATTGCATGACAGAAATTACCATCTAGAACCTCAGACCCAGGGCTTCTTGGCTCTTTGTCTTACTTCTGTCTCCAGACTGAGGGGTGCCTGTCCAGGCATGCCTCACCCAAAATGTAGTGGTTAAGGAAACGGTGGGAGCAGCTAGTTTGAAAGAGGATCCTTCTCCTTATACTTTCCCATTTGTTTATTATATCAACAACACTTACTAAATGCCAGGTTCTATCTTTTTTGAATCTAGAAAATATGGCCCTCATGGTAGGCAATATGACCAATGAATGACAAATGAAATATAATTAAGCACTTACAGTTATTTTAATATGCAATGAATGTAATAATGGAAACAATCATTTGTCAGCTCAATAGAAATTTATTGAAGAACATCCATATGCCAAAAATGTGTCACACAGTTAATAAAGCTATAAACCTGATTACCTGCAAGAAATGAACAGTCTGATAGGGAATGATAATTACAGTAGCAGACACATTAGTGGGAATTTTCTGGATGACAGCACTATAGAAAATGTTACAAAAGTTGCAAGTTAAAGACTATGAATGTCTTTAGGAGATAACCACTGTTGCCTCCCCAGACAGCTGACAGAAGCCAGAAGAATGTGGCTTTGGTTCCCCTGTGGCTTGCCCAGCATCACTCAGCTGGTCAATAATGTATCACGATTTCTTTTTCTGAGCTCAGGTATTCTGGCTTCCAAGCTTTGTAGTTATTGCACAAAAATACAGAATTGTTCTTTCAGAGAAGGCCTAGAAGTTCTACAAAAGGACTGAACTTTGAAGGTTTTATAAAGCATAACCTGGTGGCAATGGGAGAGAACATGCAACAGAGGTGAAAGTTAGGGCATGGGGCAGGGGACAGAGGTGAGACAGGAAGGGTGGCCAGTGGGTCCTCAGTGGGACTGTTAATACACAGTGGAAGGTATGCTAGTCATCATTCCATGATGTGACCAAAGACTTGAGGCAACCAACTTAATAGTACAAGAGGCTTATTTCAGTTCATGGCTGATGTTTCCTTGGGTTCATAACAGCATGGTGTATCAGGACAGAAGTGTGTAACAAAAAGGGATGCCCACTGTACTGTGGTCAGAATGCACAAAGAGAATGGGGAGGAGGGCCCCAATATCTCCTCCAAACACACAACCCAATAACAGAACTTCTACTTGATCCCATGTCCTAAAGTTTCCTCACAGCAGTGCCATGCACTGGCAATAAAAGCCTTCAACATATGAAGCTGAAGAACAGCCCAGATCTGAACATCTGAACTACAAATGCAATAATCCATCCCTTTGTAGAAGATGACCTTCCCAATCACCATCATTCTAATATATATATATTATATATATGATAAATTATTTAACCTATTAAATTATTAACATACATTAAACACTTATATTAAATGTTATCATAAGATAGAAGATTTAATAAATATTTATTATCTATGATTATTTTATATTCATATAATTCTTATAGTAATTTTATATTTATGTAATTAATTAAGAGATTAAATACTTGATGAATATTAAATATATATTAACATATTAAACATCAACATACATTTAACATATATTTAATACATATACATATATATGTATTTACATATACACATATACACACATGTATATGAAGCAGACTATAGAAATGGAATCCACATTTTGGCAGTATGCAGAGTCGGTTGGGAACCTGATGTGACTGTACCTTGCTCACCACAATTACATTTTACCATGTTAAATTGTTTTAATGGTAAAGAGGGGTTGACTCCTTTACTGTAGGATGTGAATTGGGATCACCTCTTGGACTGTTTAGTGTACGCACACATTCCTGTGTCTCACTCCTGTAGTTTTGATTCAGTATGTCTTTCAGCAACACCTCTGTGGCATCACTGGTGATTCTGACACAGTCAGCACAGAGACCCCACACAGGCATCATGTGTGATAGCCAGTGCTGACTGTCAATTTGACAGGATCTAAAACCACCTAGGAGACAAACTCTGGACACACTCATGAAGGAGTTTCTGATTATGTTAGCTTCTGAGTGTGTCTACAAGGGTCTATCTGGATTAGGTTAATCAAGGAGGGTAAGGTCTACTCTGAATGTGGGTGGTGCCATCCTGTGGGCTGGGGCCAGTGACCAAATAATGGGAGAATCAACCCATGCACCAACATTCATCTCTCTCTGCTTCTTGACTAGGAATGTAATGTGACGAATTCTTTCCTGCTTATGCCATGAAGATTTCCCAGACCATAACAGACTGTACCTTCAAACTGTGAGCCAAATTGGACCCCTCCTTCTTGAAGTTGCTTTCATCAGGCTGGTTTATCACAGCAACAGCAGAACTATTAAAGACACCCTGGTAAAGGAAAAGATGGTCTTCAAATGTGTTCATGCCAGATGGCCTTGAACACCTTATCAGGCCGGAGAGAGACCACAATTCTAACACCCCCATGCATTTACAGGAACTCAAAGTATACTACCGTCACTGTTCCTACTGCAGCAGAAGGTACGGTGTCCTCAGCTTTCCTACCCTGCTGTAGTAAGGGGCATCGCTGTCAAAGGGAAAGTCAGCCTGCCTTAAAATGATGCCCACTTCTGAAAATGGTATATACCCATGTCTACAGTTAGTGTTATGCTGGGGACAGAAAAGGCACATGACAATACATTTTATCCACATATCATTATTATCTCTCTTCTGCCATGATTTGGTTATGTGGAGTGTCCTAGCATCCCAAAGTCAACTGGTTCACATAATCATTTTGAGATTGACTGGGCTGTAACATTAGGTCTAGTTTGACAGTAAGCTTACTAAAAGGTTAAGAAAGGATGAAAGAACTCCTCATAGAGGAAGGATCCTAGCATGACGTTATGGTAGTGAATACTTCCATTCCGCTACAGGAATTATCACCGTGCTGAGTTGCTGTCAATTCATAACAATAAATCCAAGCAAATTAACATTTCAGTCATTGAAGGGCATTGAGTTGTAGGTCATTTCCAAATCAGGCACATGATTTTCTGTCTTAAAAATACTGCTATGAGTAGGCAAAATTTCATAAGCTTCATTTGTGAGGCTACAGACACACAAGGTAAAAAGTGCCATGCCCAAACAGAAACACAATTTTAGATTTTCAAGAAGCCCCTGATTTGGCTCCAGGGCACATGGCACATAGGTAGGGATGTACCTGGGCATGTCGGGATTGACCTGTTGGCTCATATTCCACTTTTGACGTGGTCATAAAGGGAGTGTGTGTGTTAAATGATTGCTATGTATCTTACCTACAGATGTGAAGGCATCAGTGATGAATGTGAGTTTTACCCACACCTGGGTTCATATGTGGCAGGGATGGTGGGCTGCCAAGTTTATCTTAATGTATTATGACCTGGATAGATTTTTATCAACCAGACAAAAATTTGAGTTGCCTGGGAAGAAAAAACTTCAGTTGAGAAAATGTTTCTGTTGGATTGGCCTGTAGGCCAGTCTGTGTGGGTTTTACTGATTAATGATTGATTGGGAGATCCCAGCTCACTGGAGGGCATGCCACCCCCTGGAGTGGCAGTCCCGAATGTTACAAGAAAGCAGGCTGAGGAAACCATGAAGAATAAGACAGTAAATAGCACCCTCCATGGCCTTTACTTCAGTTTGTGTCTCCAGGTTGCTGCCTTGAGTTCCTGCCTTGCCTTCCTTTAATGGTGGGTTGCCAACTATAAAATTCAATAAACCCTTTCCTCCTAAGGTGCTTTCTGTCACAGCAATAGACAGCAAACTAAGACAGATTATAGACCACATGAACTAATGTCGTATTTGTCCAGTTTGGTGCCTCCTGTGGTTATGAACCTACAGAGTAGAGCTAGAAACCCACTGTAAGCAGCAGGAATTGTGACAGAAATATCAGTGCAGTGAGTCTCAGAAAACATGCATTTTCTCTTAAAATGTGAAGCCCTAAAGCAGGGAGAGAAAGATCTGTGGAGCAGATAAGAACAAATAGATGTACTCTCTGAGAATTCAACTGGAAATTGTCATCCAGTCTTTTGGAATCCCTAAACTACCTACACCCATCCTACAAAGGGTGGAGGAAGGATTTGAGCATATCAGTCCTTGACAGAGCACACTGTGGGCCACAGAGAGCAGGCTGCAAGCTGTTTCAGGCTGATTGTGCGATATGCCATGAACGGTTTGGAATAATCCATCCAAAGTAAATGTCAGCTCTCTGTACATGCATTCAGCTTTTTTAAAAATATGAAAGAGATTTGGGCAATTGGAGACAGTCATACTCATGGAAATATGGGGCTAGCTATAAGTTTTGCTGACTTAAAATTTTCTTCAGAAGAAGAGAAAATTCTTACATTCACAAAATCTTACACAGTACCTCATTCATGAAACATGTTTATTGAATTCTTCCTGTGTACTAAGTGCTATCTGTCACACTGTAGCAAATGCGACTGTTCCTTCAGATAGATGCTCCTAAGGGGCTTAAGTGCATGCAGATGTGGACTAACTGCTAACTGGTGAGGAGGTGGCTGAACTTTTGAGACAGCACAGTAGAAGCACAGGGCTCTACCATGAAGGTTTACAGGAAGCTGAAGCCAGGCAGGGCTAAGTCCCCAAGCTCAAAGCCATAGCTTTAAGATCTAGAAACAGAAGTATGGGATGTACATTGAAAGGGTGTAGTTTCCAGGTGTTTTCTATGAACAGATGTATCATTAATGAGAAAATTGATAGTAAGTTATAATTTATATAAAAACAAGGGGCTTGAGGTGAGAGATCCTTCCAAGCTGACAGCGCCATGGTGCATAGGTTGTGAAGTAAGCTAAAGAGAGTGAGAGGGCAGGGAAAGGAGAGACGTTGTTGAGGCAGGGCCTGGCACACATTTAACTGCTTATGGAAACTGCTCACTTGTTTAAAGGTATCTGTTGGGTGTGGCTCACTGTATTAGCATTACAAATTCTGAGTAAAGTGTTTAACTACTGTGCCCTGCCCATGTCACTCTATTGAGGACAAGCTTGCCATAGGCATGGCTTACCATGGACACACTAGACATCTGTTGAGAACTCACTGGCTTTTTAAACCTGTTGTTAGCTGATGAGTAGAGAGAGGCATGTCCAAGCATGGCACAGAATGGGAAGTACTGTAGCAGGTGGCTATGGGATTGTGTGTCAGAGAGAGTACAAGTAGCTAAAGTGAAAGTGATGGGCTGTGACTCAGAGGTGAAGCGACGTCCTCTTCTGTAAAGCCTGAGCATTCTCAACCTTGAAGAACAGAGTTTAGCATGTTCAGCTTCAAGTTGTCCAGTGTTTGTGGGAGAGGCTGCCTGTGGAGTGGGTAGGTTGGAGGAGTCACAGGAACCAAGGGGTTTGAGCAGGAATGAAGAGAGATGGGATATGTTCTGGGATTGAAGAGAGACTGGGACACATTTTACAAGGGCTGAAATGCAGAGGGCATCAAGGTGAGATGTAGTCCTAGCTCTCAGGATGTGGAGGGAGCATGGTCAGAAGATCCAGGCCAGCCTGGCCTACAAGGACATATTTTCACAATAAACACAAACAAGATAACTAGACTAGATAGATAAATATGAAGGCAGTTCTTTAGGCTTGAGTGTGTGTATGTGTGTGTGTGTGTGTATGTGTGTGTGTGCGTGTATGTGTGTATATGTGTGTGTGTGTGCATGTAAGCATGTGTGTAGGAGTGGTAAGTGTGTAGAATCACAGAGAGTGTGTGATCCTTTGTGACTGTTTTCTTCTACTTAGCTTGCATGGTGTAGTGTCTCTCAGTAATACACTTATGCCTTTTAACCAAATAATATTCCGAAGTGTGAATGAATCTCTGATATGGTGTTCTATCCATACTTTAGCTGTTTTCATTCTGTCTATCATGAAAACTGCTCCTCAAAACAGATGCAAGTTTTTAGGAGTGAATCCTTCCACCTTTCCTGGTGTACTGTGACAATAGGAGCTCTGTGTCTATGCATGACCCCTGGAAGGATGGCAACCTGTGTTCTAAAGTGGTTCCAATAGAGCACACTCCATTTGCCCTGCGAGTGGCCTCCTGGGTCTCCACTTCATTCCTTCTTGGTTGTGGGCAACCTAGCAGGTGTGAAGAAGCACCTCACAGATTGTGATCTCACTGACATCTAATGGTGTAAGCTTTTTTTGTGGATGTGTGTTCATCGGCCATTTGAACGTTCTTCATGAGGATTCTAATCAGTTCATTTGCCCAATTTTTGTCTTTTTATTATTAAATTGTAGGGATTCTTCATGTATTCCAGGTATAAAGTTCCCTCTCAAAGATATGTGATTATGAAAATTTCTCCCATTTGGGGGTTGTCTTTTCACTTTCTTAAGGGTGTTCTTCGAAGCATGAATGTTTCCTACTTTGAAAAAGTCAACGTTATTGTCTTATCACTTGAGTTTTGCTGTTATATCTAAAATGCCAATGTCTGAAGCTAGGTAACAGAAACTATCATCTGTGTTTTCTCCTGGGTGGGGAGGTCCTGAAATGTTACTCTTATTCAAGTTAAGAGTCTATTTTTAGTTAACTTTTATATGACAATTTGTATTATTTCAATCATTTTTAATTCAGTGCATCCTGTTTTATGGCGACATTATCCTCTCTGCTGGAAATATGCCCTGCTTAGGCGGGAGGAATTTTCACTCTGCTCTTGGGTGTGGAGGAATGCTCTGCAAATGTCTGCTAGGTTCCTTGAGTTGAGTCTGACTGGCTCCCACTCTTCATCCCCTGCCCAGTTGTTCCCCCAGTTGTTGGGACACCATGGAACTCAAGTGACATTTCATCGGCTCCTCCCTGTGATCCCTGCTGTAGTTCATGGTGCTGCACTTAGTTTTGGTGGTGTGGAGTACGCTGCCACTCTCCAGGCATTTGATATATTTCATGGTGTATTTAGTTGTGTTGTATCACTTGTGTTTATAAACAGGCCACCTTCAGGACCTGTGCTGTTGTTGCACAATAAAACACTCATTCTCTATCAAGTTAATTACAGCTTCAGCAACACTGTTGGTGTGATAATTTATTATGGGCAACTGACACATACAAATAAGAATACTTATTCAAAGCATTGTAACTCGCAAATTATGGAAAGCCTGTCCTACAGTATTTATTTATGCAGAAAGCTGTTATTCTTATCCTAATAAGGCCAAGGGAGGAGAAGATTTTCCAAATTCCATAATAACATGGATAGAAATAACAATGCCATTTAACTTTTTTTTTCTTCAGAAGGTAGTCCTTCTTAGAAACAGGTGAAAGCTTCCTCCCAGGGGAAAAATAAAACAACTTCTTGTTTACAGTGATGGAGAGTTTTGCATGTTAAATATTAAGCTGAAACTTCAAGGTTCTGAATATTAATAGCTCCATGGTGAGATGAGCATTCTTTTCTTAGAGATGGGTAGTCATGGACAGAGAGCCAGTTTCAACAAAGTGGGTTTCTATTTTACAGAGTGAGAGTCTTTTGTGTAAATGTCTTAATTAATACAATGTGGGCGTGCTGTTCACACCTTGGTCAAGATCTCTAGAAAGCACAAAAGACAGTCAAGGTCACATCTGATCTTTCTATTGCTGCAGAAGTGGTGTCCATCCTTCAGGTTAACAGGGTTACTTGTTGCTCTCACTACCAAGACCAAATGAATGACAAGGCAACTCAAGGGAGAAGGTCTTACTTGTCTCACCATAGAGAGTGCCCTGGTAGAGGGACCTTGCTCATATCTGGGCATAGCAGAAAGCACAGCTGGATAGAATTGGGACCAGGCCATTCTTTGGGGACCCACTTCCTCAATGAAGATAAAACCTCTTAAAAGCCCTACAACCTTCCAAACAGTGCCACCATCTGGAGAAGGTGTTCAAATGGAAGCCTGTGAAGGGTGGAAGTCAAAGGAGGGAGGGGAAGGGATTTGAGGATGAACATTTTGCTGAATAGTTCTCAGCATGTTATGAGTAAGACAACTATTCAGCAAAAAACTCTGATGTTAAGTAATGAAAGCATATTTTCATATCTGATGTCCTACAGACTGGGAGAGAGCTGGATGGGGCAGTCTTGTCCTAAGGCTGTGATATGGACGGGCCTGATGCATTCCCAATCATGGCTGAAAGTCAGGATTAGATCAGAGCCATAGGACCAGAGAGTGGCTTCTAGAAACCATCTAGACTGACTTCCTTGCCCCATTGATGTTCAGATCTCTTTCTCTTTTTTTCTTTCTTTTTTATTTTATTATATTTGTGTTTTAATTTTACACATCAGCCATGGGTTCCCCCATCTTTCCCCCATCCCCTCCCCTCCATTCCCATCTCCTCCAGGGCCAAGACTTCCCTGGGGATTCATTCAAACCTGGTGGATTCAGTACAGGCAGGTCCTGTCCCCTCCTTCCAGACTGAGCAAAGTGTCCCTGTGTAAGCCCAAGGTTTCAAACAGCCAGCTCATGCACTAAGGACAGGTCCCAGTCCCACAGCCTGGGTGCCTCCCAAACCATTCAAGCTATTCAATTGTCTCACTTATCCAGAGGGCCTGATGCAGCTGGGGGCTCCACAGCCTTTGGTTCATAATTCATGTGCTTCCTTTTGTTTGGCTATTTGTCCCTGTGCCTCTCCAATCTTGGTCTCAACAATTCATGCTCTGACAGTCCCTCCTCTTTCTCAACAATTGGACTCCTGGAGCTCCACCTGGGGCCTGGCTGAGGATCTCTGTGTCCACTTCCATCAGTTATTGGATGAGAGTCCCAGCATGACCGTTAAGGTGTTTGGCCATCAGATCTTTGTTAATCCATACAAGGAGTCCTTTTAAGAAAAGAGAACAAGCCCACTCTATTTGTAAAAAGAGTGTATCCTCCCATTTCACAGTCTGTTCTTAAGGGTTGTACTCATGACTGATGTGTCCAGTAGGCAGTCTAGTGAAATGGAAATGGCCCTGCTGTGTCGGGGAAAGCAAGAGAAATTCCATCTGACCAAAAAGAAGAGAAATCTTAGAAGAATTATGCAATAGTAAACATAAACAAAGAACTAAGATTTGTCCATTACAGAAAATAAAAAGGGGCACTTCCTTTCACCAGAAAAGAATCTGAGAGAGGACCATATATACTGCCTTGCAGAGACTTGTCTGGCAAAATCACTCTTCTGTTTGTCCTTAGGAGAGGGTTTCCCCATAGGGTAGATTTCTAGTCTGCTAAAGCACCTAGCTCCCACTAGACCTTTGCAAATTAGGTGATCATTAAGGTCCCCTTTGATAAGTAAATTAAATGAGGCCTAGAGAGGAGAAAGTAATTTTCCTAAATCAGACAGCCTACTCATGAGGGAGACACAGGCTGCACCAGGTAACATTGACTTCTGGCACAAATGATCATCTCACAGAGGCTCCAGCAAAGCCTTTGGAGTTCCTTTATCATTAACAACTTTCCAGTTTTATACCCAAATTCAGACAGTGAATTTGGGCAACATAGTAAAGCACCTGAAAGTGCTGCTTTGGGGGGACTGTCTGTTGGTTGTGAGGGGTTGTTCCTGTCAGGTGAGAAAGCTCCTGGTTTGAAATGTTCCTGCCTCCCTGCACATCTGAGGGATGCCTGGGAAGTTTTTAATGTTTATTTTTCTCCCAAGGGTTAAATCCCTTTGTGTTCTGTGGAATCATCAAATACAGAAACTTCAGTAACTGATCACAATATGTACGTTTACATTCTGGCTGTATTTGCCCAACATTAGACATTAGACACAGAGAGCTGTGTTTTACCTTAGTGCTAAACGAATTTCCAAGCTGAATACCAGAGCATCACATCCGTCAGCTCACACTTGCATGTTGACTGTGTGATGACTGAGCTGATGTGGAATAAACCACGGGAGATGAACAATAGTAGGCACCAAGCACTCTTCTGTTCCTATGTGAGCATCTACCAGTATGGTACCTTGGGAAGTATGTGCCGGCTTGAGAGTTAGAGCCTTGAACACATGGTAAAATTACCAAAACAGAAACAGGATGCCTGAAATTAGAAAAGGACTTGCAGAGTATTGACTAGCGAAGACAATTTAATTTGTAAGAAAGCTTATGAAAGAAAAGAATTTATATCACGCTGTGTCAGTGAGTCAGGAGATTTGAGTATGCAATATTGATTTCCAGCATGGTCACTCTGATTTAAAGCAAGAGCTACAAAGTCTGAATTTTCAATATTTGATTGTCAGTTGGAATTATATTGAGAAAAGAAGGCACTTAAAGTCCCAGAGCCTTTGTGGAAACACAACCATTGTGGGTCATAGCTCAGGCAGAGTGTTGACAGACGGTGTTCTTCAGGTGACTTTGGAATTTCTCATCTTTCTAATGAATCAGCTCCACAAGTTTCTCTTTTCTGGTAAGATATCCCCTTTGGACACCAACCTTGATCTCAAGTTGTATTAATTTAGTGTTCTAGAGGCATAAAATTACACATTCTTACCATTCCAGTTTCATGAAATATAAATAAATGGGCAAAATATCTAATTTGCTTTTCAAAAATTAAATGTGCCTCCACATGTTTTCCATTTTTCTGTGATAATCTTAATTTCATCCTGAGTGTGTCATCAGTCTAGTCCTTTGCCCTTTCATTGTCCTTCAGAATAAACAGTTAACTGTCTGAGCTACATTGTCAGTGACCATTGTAACAGAACCCCAGAAGCCACAGAGAACCATACAGCCCCGAGCATAGTAGAGCTGGGAAAGTGTCTGTCTCTCTCTGTGTGGTCTTCCCACAGATGCACTAGGATCTTGTGCTTTCCAGGCCACTGGGATTTCCATGCGCAATTCAGAAATGATTGTGGTCTGAATCTGCTATAAAGGGGTAAACATTCTGGATGTGTCTTCATGTTTCTTTTTGTATAATTCCACCGTTCTCATTTAGAAATTTGAATGAGTTATGGAACTCAAAGAAATGTATTAAAATTTCTTGTCCCAAGAATCATTCTATTTCTGGTGAGTCTGATAAATCAAAATTCCAAGCACAAACAAGATTCCTATGGCCTTGAGTTGACTTTTCCAAAGCAACTTTTAAATTTGAAGAGTTCACTACTTTTCTGAGCAACAGTATTGTTGACAGAAAATCAAGCTGAAATTATTTGCAGAGAAGAGACAACATTGTGGAGGTGTGGTTTCCAAGTAAACACTTAGGGGACCAGTCATTTTCGTCAGATGCTTCTGAGAGCTTTTTACCCTGAATACCAGGAAGCCATTTTATGGTTCTTAATTCAAAGCAGGCTATAAAATAGAATTGTGTCCCTCAAGTTGTAAACTACTTTTGAGAAATTACCAGTTAGCTCTAATTGTTATTCCCTGGACACCAATTTTGAGAAGAAAATTTTTTACTGAATTGTGTTAAATTTAGAAATATACTATCATTAAATTGTAATTTCCCCTTGAATTCATACCAAGATAGCTTGCAAATTGGATCTGGTCTCCTCTGGTTTCCTGGGCTGTTTATCTGCATTTCAAATAACAGGCATAGCCCATCTCCTAATCAGAGTGCAGGAGCCATTTCCTTCATGGCTGGGCTTGTTCCTAGCTAGAGAACAGGGCAGGACATTGGAAGTGCAGAGTGCGTGCTCTAGGGTGGTCCACTAATAATTAGCAGGAGTGTGCCCAGGCACTGCCACATGAAGGGTCTTTGAACTTCCACACCGAAGAGGTTGGAGGGAGTTGTTTGATCACTGTATGAGGACTTATTTGAGCCCACATTTCTGGCATAACTGTTTCTTTAGTCCTATCAGACAAACGATTGTTTCCAATCTTAAAGAAAATCATGAAGCCCCAAGGAGAGAGATGGTTTGGTTGTTAAGGCGCTTGCCATCTCAGCAGCAATTCAGGACTCAAATCCGAGCACTAGAACTCATGTAAAAAGCTATGTATGTGGTGCATGCTCTTAATGTCAGCGTTGGTGGGGAAGAGACAGGGAGATCCTTAGAGATCATTGGCCAGACAGTGTAGCTGACTTGATTATCTCCAGGTTCAGGGAGAGATCCTGCCTCAAAAAATATGAAGAAGGATGACAGAGAACCCCCATATAACATGTGTCTATAAAACAAACTTGAAACACTTTGTATGCACATACAAACAATCATTGGGGTAAATATTTTCTAAGTCTGATGATATAAAATTAGTTTTTGTTTTCTATGTATTCTGCTCTGCACCTTTGGCAAATTTCTTTGTATTCATCCATCTATCCACTTTATGAATTTTATTGCATAAAACTCTCTGCTAAGCGTTCTACTAGATGTAGCAAAATGGCATGTGAGGCATCAAGAACTATGTGCTTTTTGTGTATGTATCAAAACGTGATAGGGTACCCTAAAATATGCACATATTTTATGATTTTTAATAGCACTTTGAAAAGCCAAACTGAAATAAAATCCATTTTTGTGTATCTCATTTACATGCTGTAAAGTATTTGTTCATAGTGCTTATGTACTTCAGGAAATTTTAGGCAGTTGGTAGAAAAATGAAAACAAAGAGGCAAGGGATGTTGGGATGGCAAGATGGCTCAGTGGGTACCAGCACTTGCTCCCCAGGCTGACAGCAGTAATTGCAGCCCCAGTCACTGCCCAACAGTGGAAGAAGAGAACCGCTCTCACATTGATCTCTTATCTCCACAGGTGTGTGCTCTCACACAAAATTTTAAAAAGGAATGTTGAAGAGAACCACAGTTAAGGTAGAAAAATAAATACAAAATATTTCAGTGCTTTAAGATTTATGAAATTATAATCTTATGATTGAAATCTACACAGAAGGTGTTTAGAATCTCATATTTTATAAATAAAGGATTTTTGGTTTTGGCTTTTATTTTCTTTTGTATCTGAAATATATACAGATATGTATATGTGGGTTGTTAAAGGGAAAATGAAAATATATCAAAGGTAGACTTAAGATTAATTTTGTCTATTTTATTCAAGGTACATTTTTCTGTGCACAGCATACTGACTGATAGTAAGCTAAATGAATAATTGATTTATCAGGACAAAAAATAGAACTGTATGAAATGAAACAAAGACATCTATATGCTCTGAGACAGAGAGTTTGCACTGGTCATAGACATAAATATTTTTCTTTTTCTATGGAAAGAAAATATCTAGATCATGGATTTCTGAAAACACACATTTTCCTTAGAAAAGACTTCATGTGTGAGTGGTTTTTGTTTGTTTGTTTTTTGAGAGACAATTTTCTGCAAATACCTTTTTAAAAAAATTCTAAAATAAATTTCTACCTAAAATCATAGGAAAAAAAAACCTCAAAAGGATTCCAAGACAGTTATGAAATCCAGAAAGTGGCTCTGTGGAGAGAGAGGGACTTGGGTGCCAGTTGCTCATCCAGCAGGATGCAAAGCACAGTGTGGAGAAGAAGGCAGTACTTAGAAGTCAGCCCATGCGGACACACTGGCCTAGTTCAGCATGCTTAGACTTGCTTCTTCCTTGCAAAACAGTTCTGAAATTGCTCAGTATCAACATTAATTAGGATAAGAAATTAAAATCTGTTGCCATCCAACTGGATGATATGCCAGTGATACAGGGCACATATTTAGTTGACCCTGGACAGGGTTTTAATTTTCTGCAGTCAGCTTCTAGGAAAAGCTTGTAAGGAATGGATGAAGCGATCCATATTTTCCATTGACAGCTGCCAAGACCCAACCAAAACCATCTGCCTTATTGTTATTTCCTTTAGCTAGGTTTTCTTGCCTTTCTGTGTGCGCAGCAGCCGACCAGAGCATCACCTATGACTGGGTTGTGATCGTATCACCCACTTTTAGCAACTGCTCATCTGTTCAAAGCCTTTCTTGCAAATATTTTAAAATAAAATGACATCATGTTATCCCACACTTAATTCATTGTCCTGAAATATCTGGGTGAAATATCATTGTATGCATGGGTGACTAGGAAAGAAAATTGACTGTGGAGGCAGTGTAGAGTATTTTAATGAAATAATTCTACTCATTCATTTCGAACGTCTTGATCTCTTTGACAGCAGATCACACTGCTATGGCTCTTGGCATTCTTTTGACAAATATGCTCATATTCTACCATGTGAGACACTTTTTAAATGTATCAGTGTGCAGAAAATCTGTGGAATCAGTTAACATGAGTGAAAGCAAGAATTATTTAAAAGAGTTTTAAGTAGTTTAACTGACAGGATATATGTGACCAATATCAAGACAAGCCTACAAACTGGTGTTCCTGAAATGTAAGTGCAGAGTGGGAGTTCGCACAAGATGATGAGTTGATTTCAGCTTTGATCATAGGGTCTATTTCTCCTGTTACATAAATGCCCTTGCCTTTATATACATATTATAGACATATATATATATATATATATATATATATATATATATATATGCACATATAATATAGATATTATTTTAGAAGTGAACATGAGATTCTAATTTTAAGTACTGTGCCCAAGTAATGATGATGAAATTGGATATTATCCTATTTGCAATTTAGAAATTATTTTAACGTGCCAGAGTGCCAGCCATGTAAATGAAAAATAATACAAAAGAGTAATAAGCACATTAAAATAATTCAGAAGACTTTTCTTGAATAGTAACCTTGACTTGGTCGTTAATCTTTTTGCCCATAAAAATTAGGCTAGATTATTGGTGAAATTATTAAGGCCACTCCATGTAGTTAAAAGGGAGGTTTATTTTGTGGGGTAACTTACAAATGAAGGGAGAGGTTGTAGGGTTTGGCAAAGGTATGGCGCAGTCTGGCGGTGTTCTCTGGAGAACTCTGCTCGGTCTACCTCCTGCGTCCAGGGTCCCAGCACCAAGAGAGAAACCTCCTCTCGATCCTGGGTCTTCTGCTTCCTCCTCCGCCCCGCCTTGTAGGCATGACCATTACCGAAGCCTCAATGGGGGTTGGAACTTCCAGGCCAATGCTGGGATGGCTACCCAATACACTAGATACAGTCCAGAATTAATCCTGAGAGGGGCTGAAGGGATGGCTTAGCAGATAAAACATTGGCCGTATGATTGTGAAGACCAGAGTTTGGGTCTCCCCAGCACTCATGTAAATCTAGGTGGGTGTGGTGTCAACCACTAATTACATCAGTTTGGAGGGAGAGGCTGGGATTCCTAGAGCTAGCTGGCCTACTTGACTACACCAGCTGTGTGCTCTGTGTGCAGTTGAGAGGCCCAGTGAATGAGGTGGGGGTAACCAAAGAAGACTCCCAATATCTGTGCTTGGCCTCCACAGGTGTACACATGTGAATACACACACACATACACACACACACACACACACACACACACACACACACACACACACACAGACCCATACATATCATGGGCAAACACATATATTCACCCCCACACAGACACATGCCAGCAGAAATTTTAAAATGAAAAAATCAGAAGACATTTCGATTGCTTTTTCTTTCCTCCCCTCCCTCCCTCCCTCCCTCCCTCCCTCCCTCCCTCCCTCCCTTCCTTTCTTCCTTTCTTCCATCTTCCTGTTCTTAGGTTTACAGTTCAGTCAACTAACAAATATCAGTTGTACCTTCCTCTTTTGAATGGAGCACTGAGGATTGAACTCGGACACTCATACATGCCAGGCAAGTGCTTTACACTTAATATACCCACCCAGCCCCTAATTGGTCTTTACAGGTAGAATTGCAAGAGATGATGTAGATGTAGAAATATCCTAAAACATGACCCTGGATCTTCTTCCCACCTCAATTTCTATTTCCCCCTGAAAATTTTATCCTTATTCATCAAAAACAAATCAATAGATAGATACATAGATAGATAGATAGATACATAGATAGATAGATACATAGATAGATAGATAGATAGATAGATAGATAGATAGATAAACAAATAAATAAATAAATAAAATTTTTGTGTGTGGAATCCTGGAGGCCCTGTCTGCCTGTTTGCCCATGTTGTGGCTGTTGTTTCTGCCTCCTACGAGGGGGAGATGAACAAATTTAGATTCCCTACTTTTTCCTTTATTCTTTCATTCACTCACTAGATCACATTTTTAAATTGTTCTTCTGACTGATTGCTCTTTGGCAGGATGCATTCAACACATGTTAATTCTTACTTCAAAGGTATTGAGTTATCAGTCCACAGATCCTCTTAAGAGAGTTATTGGTGATACAAGATTTTAAAATGTTAAAGTCACTTGTAAAATTGAATACTGTGTTCAAACTTCTAGGCTCAGAATGAATGGAGATGTTAGTGGTAGAGACTGTTAAAAGGTGATGGACGCAGGGCAAGATGCTGTCATCCTTTAAATATGTAGACAAGAGGATGGCTGCAGGAAGCTGAAGGCAGCTAGGATTTACTGAGTGTCTAGTGTGTCCTTGGCACTGAGCTCAGCCGTTTGCACACATTTACCCATGTCACGGCCACATCAGTAACAGCAGGGCTGCTCTGCTGAGCCAGCCCCAGGAATGAAGCTGTCAGCAGAACAGAAGGTGTGGAGGCGGAGGCTGAGGCTCGTCATCTGCTCATGACTTTGCCTGCTTTGATTTCCTGCTGAAGGTACTGGAGCAGGAGGTGACGCCTGCAGCCACAGTCGGTCTGCAATGGACCCTCAGGGCTGGACTAAGTAACAGGCAGAGGCCCAGGGACAAACAGGCAGTGCTGAATCCCTAACTCTGCCATTTCCGGGTTGTGGGACTTTGACTACCTTACATTCCCCACAGCTTTGCTTTCCTCTGCAGAAAGACTAGGAAAGAGTTATCATGGAATCTAGTGAGAAATGTTACTGACACAAATAGATGCCCAGAAGGCCAGGCTTTACACTCTGATTATTACTTACCATTTAAAAAAAAAAGTTGCCTTTTGTCCTTCAGTGTTTGGGGAGACTCTTCATCTTTATTGCCAAGATTCCCTGGAATCTGGGTTATATTCAAAGTGGCAGCAGCCAAACACCTGTCGCTTCCAGATGTTTCCCTCCTCCACCTGCAAATTCTGCTTCGAGAGATTCTGAAGAGGGCTGCAAAGGGCCATCAAAATGAAAGGCTTCCCTTTCTGAATGCTCCACATCTAATGATTTTAATGGACTTGGTGTAGTTGGAGTTTTCTCCAGTCCTTCCCAGGCCCACAGCAGCTCAGACCCAAATAAACACACAGATGTTTATATTAATTAAAACTGTTTGGTCTAATGGCTCAGGCTTCTTGCTAGCTATACCTTACACTTAAATTAACCCATACTTCTTATTTATGTTTAGTCATGTGGCTTGCTACCTTTTCCCAGTTCTGCCTTCACATCTTGCTTCTTCTGTGTCTGACTGGCGACTCCTGACTCAGCCTTCCTCTTCCCAGCATTCAACTTTCTCTTTGTCCTGCCTATGCTTCCTGCCTGGCTACTGGCCAATCAGCACTTTATTAACTAATCAGAGCAACACATTCACAGCATACAGAGTGATATCCAAGCAACTTGGCTCCTCTGTTTCTTGAGTATCTGCTGGGAGAAAAAAAGAGGTGAACAAAACAAAACAAAACAAAACAAAAAACCAAAGAGAATCAGGAATGCGTTGAGAGTAGAGGAAAGAACAGACTAAGAATGGTACCATCATGACAGAGACTGATAGAAAACTTTGCTATGTCGAGTCCTGTGCATCTACAAGCAAAGCTGTGTTAGTCATCTCAAAAACAGTGTCTCACCTAGTGATGGAAATGCACCAGCCACTAGAGACCAGAGGCTAGCACACTCAACTGGAAACATATTTAATGTGCATTTACTAATCATAGTTCTGCATGCAAAGGACAAGAAAATACACTTCATTCAAAATTGGCTGCAACAAACAATTGATGATCAGCTCTTGTAAACGAGTGGACTGATGCCATAGGGCCCCATATTTGTAAGGATAAGAACAGGAAGTGTAAATTACAGGGAAATTATGAGTCTTTATTACACAGCAACATCTCTCTGTGGCCAAGACTGTTGTAGCAATATGGTCTACACAATCTGCTGTAGCCAGAGCCGAGGAAAAGCAGGTAATCTTTTGCATAACTTGCTTCCATACTGTTTTAGTGAGTCAAGAGTCTTTCATCTATCTTTATGTATTTATTTACTCTCTTTTGTGTGTGCATGTGTGCTCATATATGCACTTAAGTGTGCATGCCAAATGATAATCTTACCATTGTGCCTAATTCACCACCCACTTTCCATTTTGAGGCAGGGTCTCTCTTTGGGCTGGAACTCACCAGTGGGCCAGGCTGGCGGGTTAGTGATCCCTAGGGACCTGCCTGTTTCCTGCTTCTCAGCATTGGGATCATAAGTTCATTCTACCACACTTAACCTTGTATTAATGTGGGTTCCAGGGAATTTGGGTCCTCACTTCCAAGGTGAGTACTTTACTGACTAAGCTATCAAGGCAGCCTTGAGCCTGCTGATGTTAGACACATCATTCATTCTATGGAAACTCTTTTTGAATGTAAAATTATAAAACAGTATAGAAAGTATTGCCAGTGTCTATGTTTTAAAATTTCTG
Source organism: Onychomys torridus (assembly GCF_903995425.1). NCBI lineage: Eukaryota > Metazoa > Chordata > Mammalia > Rodentia > Cricetidae > Onychomys > Onychomys torridus. The sequence goes on along the minus strand of NC_050459.1, from coordinate 6,783,400 downwards.
TAAAAGGGAGTTTTTGTATTTCCTGATAAGGAACCTTTTCTTTGTTCTGCAGTTGAAAGGATCCCTGTAATAGCTCTCCATGCAAGTAAGTGCTAGCCAGAGCAGCATCTTAGAATATTAACTGACAACATCGTGTTAATAAAATGGGGTATGGACAGAAGGATTACAGCGGGGTGGGGGGGCGTTCTGATTGTTGATGGAGAGAGGTTGTAATAAAAATAGGGAGAAGCAAACAGGCAGTTAGAAAAGAGAAGGAGCTCAAAATATCAGTAGTGTAAGGATAAATGCAAAAATCAGTATAGTGTGGGGACAGCTGTGTGCAGACTCCATCATCCTGAGGAGAAAGATGTTCTCTGCAGTCTTGGGGAGCTGAACTAGCAGGGCACTGCTACCATGTTTGACTGGTAGGAACAGATTCTTATCATATCATATCAGAGTAGAAGGGAAAACCTGGGAAGAGCAGAAGCAAAAAAAAAAAAAAAACCCAAACAAAAAAAATAAACAAAAAAACAAAAACAACCTCTCAAAGCAAAGGCTGGATGCCAAAGAGTAGAACACACTGAGACCAGGAGAATTGTAACCATGACATCTCAGTAAAGGACAGACTATGTCCATCTGATACAAGTAGGAAACTATCACAAAATTATCACTGGACTTAAAAGTGAATGAGCCACGTTATACAGGTAAATGAAGGAAATCCAGTGTATCGTTACAATTGAAGAGTGACATCTATTTAAGGAGAATTGTTAGATGATACAGTAAATACACAAGCCCTTTTTACATTAGTGTCCAAGAGGTTTACATCACAAATGATTGAAACAATATTCGATGATTTAAAAATTGTGTCTTTATAATCTAGAGATACCTATAGACATGAATAGCAACATCTGGAGAACTAGCAGTGATCATGAGTCTGAAGTGAAACTTAGCATGAGGGAGGCAAGGGGGGCTTTTAAGAATACTCAGAATATATGGATGGCATGCGTGTATAAGGTCCTCACAGAATTAATATAAATGTTTTATTGAGAAAAAGAATACTCAAAAGAAAGAAGAAAAGGAAGACGGTGTGTTTTACATGCAGAAGGATATTGAGGAGTCCCCTTCTCTTTCTCACAAGATGTTTACTAGTTTTATTTTATTTTTTCTTGTTTTTCTTGTTGCCAGGGGATTAGCAATTAAGTTGCTCTAAGTGTTCCTTGGCTGTATTTCATTGTAAATGGAGACACAGACATGCTTTGTAACCACGCTGATATTTTGAATAGAATCTGTAAATGCCCGACTCCAATACCACCCTATGACTTCAACAAAAAATTTGGCATAATTTAAACATATTGTTAGCTATTAATGTATGTTACAAGCATAGACTCTAGTTTGAGGAAACACAAACAAAAGCATTTACCCCATGCTTGCTCTTCATCAGCCATTAGGCCTGAGTATCTGCACTTCCTGTGACCATTGTGTGATGGCATCACCACTTCACTAATAGCTTTCAAGTACAAAATAGAGACAGTAGATCCCTCATGTAGGTGCTAAGGATTTATGAAAGCTGTTGTAGGGGTTTTCTTGGAGAGTTAAGGACTTATTTTTTCCTGGTTTGTTAAAAAGTGACAATATATTAGATATTTGGGTGGAAAAAACCCATACATGTATGCTTCCTAGAGTAAAAAACAATATTTTCCTATTATAATCAGTGGGACCATTAGACCTGTGTGCCTCCTCCAGAGTTTGAACCATTAATACAGAACTGGTGGGAACAAAACCGAACAATTGTTCTGAGAAAAGGGAAATATCTCATAGAAAAATTAGTGATGTCAACATTGGTAAAGATAAGGTGAATGAGTGTCAGAACTCATTCTGAGTGCAAAGGTGATGAGCAGCTGTCCTTTGTGGGCAAGACCATGAAGCCTGGTGCATATTGACTTCCCAGGATCGATGAAACTGGCTGCAGGACTAATGTACTAAAGAAGATCTTTGATTCTTTTGCTCTGGCCTGCGGGGATTTTAAAACAATGTGAGTTCTCTGATCTGGGGTTTGGGCTGTCAGCTTGTTCAGAGATAAGAGTGGACAGGATGCAATAATAGAATTCATATTTGTGATCAACTTTTTTTTAGACAACTTTGAACAATTTTCAAAGACTGGTTTTATATAAAAATTAATACTGTAATGCCTATTTATACATCCAGGAAAGCAACATCGATGTGGGCTTATTTGTGTCTGGGTAACAGACTCAATAATAAGCTTTGTAGGTGGGAGAGACTCGTAACCCTAAAGTCAGAGGAGACATTGATTCAGAACAGAATAGCCTGACTCAAACTTATGACAAGCACATGGCAGAAACTTTGGAGATGGGCTGTAAAAACACTAGTACTAAAATTTTGACACTAATCTACTTCTCTAAGAATCAGAACCAGGTGATGCTTATCCTGTGCTGGGCACGAAAGTGCTTAGGGGAAGTATGAAAACAATTCAAATGCACAATATTTGGCAGTGCTGTTTTAGCTGATAAATAATACATCAAATGCCTTGACTAATCTGTCATTGCTGCAGAGTCACATTTCTTCCAAAAGCACCAAGTTTCAAGAGTAGCATTTAAAATTAACAGGCCAGTTCACTGAAATAAACCAACACACTGTGAGTTCAAAGGGCATTAAACAGACCTTTCATTTTTCCTCTTTTCGCTCTGTTGTTCCTTGTACATGATAAGTTGTGTGAGTGATATCACAGCAATGGTTTGTGGATATTATCAAACAAATGTACAGGGTTCTGCTCATGGGCGTAAGTGTGAACCTCACTGGTGTCCATAGCTGTGAAGTAGAGATGTCTGGGGATCTTGGCACTAAGCAATGGAAGTTGAGTTTCTGGTTCCACAGAGATGCTGAGTAATGTATCTAAGCAGTTATGGGATCGTGGTGTAGGAAGCTCCTATCATCTATGAATGTTAGCAAAAATGCACTTGTATTGGACAAATGTGTTCAGGGTAAGTGGTGAATATTTGAGTGCTATTGACCAATATCTTCATATTTGATTTTTTTTCTCCTAGAAAGTGACTCAGACTTCAAGAGAAACCCATTGTAATTATCATCTGTGAGATACACATGTATGCATACAATAAAGAAATAATCTGTGTGGTATACAATAAGCATTTTTCAGTTTACACATCATGACAGATTATAGTTTCAGCAATGTGTTGACTAGAATTCCTGATTCCATTTAACAAGGAAGTGAAAGATGTTGCTGTGGATTAGAGGACTCTCAGAGCCCACAAGGTCTTGTTTCATTCTCTGCCCTCCCCGGTGCCTAAACCTGTTTCCTCGTAGTTGAAAGGGAAGGAACATTGAGGGGACAGTGTCCACTCACTCTTAAAAAGCCACTATATTGTCAACTACTATCATGTCAAGCTTTCTAGAAGTGAGAGTGACTTACTTAAGCAGAAACCATGCTGACAGATTTCTGCATAGGATGGCTCATTTTAGAATTAAACAGTTATGTCCTTTGTTTGTATACTTAGAAGAAACATAATTTAAACTGCATTTCAGCTCCTGATCCAAATTCCAAACATGAAATCTTCACACCTGTGTTTCATGTGTGTCACAGTTAAAGGTATTGATGACTCTACTTTCATAACACATTACTTTGTTTCAAATGTTGAAATCATCCTATTTCTTTTTTATGACTTACCGAGGAAGGAACTTTTTAAAATAACTATGAGAAAAAAAAGGGTCATAAACAACACTACACTTTGTTTTATTTTATATTTAGAAATACCTAATCAAGAAAATAATATTCTTAGTTAAAAATGTAAAACAACTTAAAATCTAAAATAATAATCATTTACACCCAGGAATAGTCTCTGTAGGATGAGGTCAGGAGTAAATAGGTAGGATGTGATAGATAAATGACAGCTACATTGAAGATAGATAATAGATACATAGATCATACACACACACACAAACACACACACACACACACACACATATATGCTGGTAAATGGATTATGGGTAGATTACAGATAATAAATAATTATATAAATGATAGGTGGATAGATAGATGATGGATAGTAGACAGCAAGGAAGGGAGAGAAGGAGGCAATGGGGGCAAAAGGAATGTTTGAGAGAAGGAAGAACAGGAAGAGTGTCTCAGTCACTGTTCTATTGCCGTGAGGAGACACCATGGCCACAGCAACTCTTATAAAGGAAACATTTAATTCAAGTGGCTTACACTTTCAGAGGCTCAGACCATTATCCTCATGGAGGGAAGCACTGTGGCATGCAAACAGGCATGGTGCTGGGAAAGTTGCTGAGAGTTCTACATCTGCCTCAACAGACAGCAGGAAGAGCAAGTGAGTCGCTGGCCTGGCTTGAGCTTCTGAAACCTCAAAGCCCACCCCAGGGACATATTTTCTCCAACAAGGCCACACCTACCCTAACAAGGCCATGCCTCCTAATCTCTGTCAGGTATTGCCATTCTCTAATGACCAAGTGTTCAGATATATGAAATTATGCGGGTCATTCCTATTCAAACCACCACAAAGAGGAAGTGAGGGAGAGTGGAGGGAAGGGCAGACAGTTTAACAAACAGGAGAGTAGCTCAGATGCTATTACATCCCTTTAGTTTCCCGTAACAGCATGAGGGTTTTGCTCTTATTAACAATTTTCAGTAAGTGATTAAAGTGTGTCGCTGACTTTCTGAGCTGGTTCCTACAGCAGTTTCCTCACCTGTCTTCCTGCATCCTGAACAAACATGCACAGTCAGAATCACACTTTGCTATGTCAGAAAAAATAATAAAGATGAATAGATAAGCACAGGCAGCTCATTTCTTTGTGCGCTGCAGGCTTTCCCACAGGAGCGTGGTTGACTGGATATTAGATCTGCTGGTTACTGTCTTGTCATTTTTGTTTGGATTACAGAAAGTGTCACGTTGCTGTGCTGTCCGGTTGTGGTAAATGATGTGAGCTCTCCATAGAAAACATCTCCGGATTTTTATACAATATATCATGTTATAAATCTGTTAGTGTATATATCTATCTTTAGAAAACCAAAACTAAAGGGTCCATACATTCTGAGCCTAATCTATAGCATTTTGTAGACAATTTCCCCCAAATCTACTCAGTATGATGCACATGTTTAGCTGGACATTGGTGCCACTTGATTAACTGGGATCAGCATGAAGCTTCCCATATTCATGCAGAAGGCTGCAGAGCAGTATGCAGTTTAGCACCAAGGCAACCAATCCCGTGGCTCACGTGGAATGGCTGTCAGTGAATTTGTCTCTGACCTTCTGCCGCTTCAGTCCTGTGTGTTCAATTCGTCATCTTGGTGCATGGTTATTTCCTGGATGTATTTAAATTATTGTTATAATTTATACTATAGTCTACAGAAGCTCCCACACATTTCCTAAATAAAATTTATCTCTTTGTATTTTAATGCCAACCTGTTATGGTATCTTCTGTTGGCTGCCTTTGAAATGATGTGGCATGGAGGCTATAATTCCAGCACTGTAGAAGCTGGGATGGAAGGCTCACCATGAGTCAGAGGCTTAAGGCTTTATATACACTGTGAGTTCTTCTCTAGAGCTATGTTGAAAGACTCTGCCAGGGGTGGGGGAGTCAGTGTGTGTGTGTGTGTGTGTGTGTGTGTGTGTGTGTGTGTGTGTGTGAGAGAGAGAGAGAGACAGAGACAGAGACAGAGAGACAGAGACAGAGAGACAGAGGCAGAGAGACACAGAGACAGAGAGACAGAAAGAGAGAGAGAAGCATAGTTCTAGAGACAGTTAAAAAACCCACTAAATACATTTTAATACTGTAATTTTCATTGTTCTTTATTTGTGTGTGTGTACGTGTGCACGCGTGCGCGCGCGCGTGCGCACACACACACACACACACACACACACAAACACATTCTTTCTTGGTCCAATTCTGAGGAGCTGTGATCCATTCCATATCCAGTCATTAAGGGAGCGGTTACGTGAGACTTGTCAGGCAGTTTGAAGGCCATTTGTGACAGACGCTGGGCTTTGCTCTGATCCAATTAAGCTTCCATTAACCTGGACAGGCAAGCCACGTTCACTGTTCACTCTGTCTTACCATCAGCCTCAAATCCAACATCTCTAATATGTTGCTGTTTTCTTCATGACTCTTTGTTTCTCTCCTTCTACAACATACTATCTTCTGTGCTTAGGAGGAAAAAGTTGAAATCAAACTGCTTTCAGCGATTGGTTAACCGATGCTTTCCCAAGCTTGAAGCTTGCCTTATGGAGAGAACCAGAAATGAGACCAGCAGAGCTGAGTAGAACCTTTGGCATGTGCGAGTGTTCTCCAGTCATTCCAAGCACGTTGTCTTCATTCCTGGGGGCAACAAGTCACAGGTTTAAAAAACTGTTTTATCAAGAGGAGGGAACAATGGTGTCCAAGCAGCAATGCACCATGGGAAGCAGTGGGAGAGACAGACGGCAGGGGAAAAGGGGATATGCATGACCATTTTGGAATAGTGCCCTACTTTCAAGTAGCTGGACCTGAAGAGGAAGGACAGGGAAAGAGTAACAAGGCCATGTTGTGAACTGCTGAGGTAAAAGGATTAAAAATGGGAAACACTGTGACCATGTGCATACTTACCAATAGAGCTTTGACACAGAGAACAGGTCATAGGGGGCAAATTTATAAGCTTGGATGACGATCACAGATCCAGTCGAAAACAAAGACTACAAGTTAATTTGCTGATGATGGAGTTGGGTATCGGGCAACAGACAAACAGGACAGTGAAGTGACATTTGACATATGATGGAAGATTTACATGTAGGGGGGCCCGAAGCACAGACTTAACCAAGGTTTCCACAGTTGTTCTACAGGGACCTGCTACGATACCCTGAAAGCAAAATGATGGACATCAGCTTTGAGGGAACTGTGGGGTAATTAGGGGGACAGCTGGTTGGCAGATGCATACTTAATAGGGAGATAAGTGTGTAAATACGAGTTACAGCTTCATAAATCACAGAAATGAATGAAACCACTAGGGTCTAAAAAATTGAATTATATCACCCAGATTTGATTAGCAGATACACTTATTAATAATTTAAGCACATAAATTAGAATTAAGAAAAGAATGATTTAAATGCTTTCTACAAGACACATCTGTAAAGTTGCGAGTGATTTCAGACCAGTAGCAGATTTTTTTTCCTGAGGAAATATCTAAAAAATACTTAGTTTTACTTACAAATTTACCAGCATATATGCAGGAATATGGTTCTGAATCCTGTTGTCTGATATGCCCAAGACGTGGAGATATGGACAATAACATTAATTGCTGTATTGTTGGTGCCAAGCAAACTGGGTCTCCCTTTAGTAAGTTATTTGTCTTGTTAATAAAATAATTTTTAAAATGTCTCAGGAGAAAAATTGAGGGTGGTACAGAGCAAGAAAGCTGTTAACTTCAGCAGCTGCCAGGAGCAGGGGCATGGAGATGAAGAAGAAAAAAGTGTTCAGCAGTGGCCGTCAGCCAGCAGCTGCATGAAGAGGAAGCAGTCTTTAGAGAGGGGGAGTGAGAAAGCCCAGAGTGGCATGAACGCACACTGGGTATTTGGCTAGTGTCTGCTAGACAAAGAGATAGAAAAGAGGGAAATGATAAAGTATGTTTTTCTGGACTAAAACTCACAAAATTGGGCAGGCTACATGATGGAGGCCTGTGAGCAGTTGCATTGTGGAAAGCATTTCTGGGAAGGAGAAATGTATTATCTCGTTGAGGGGATAATTATTTCTCCTGTATCTGTGGACTGTCTTCAGGTGAATCAGATTTTCTGTGGGATAGTCTCCTAGGCAGATAACTGACAGGCAGAGATGAATTCACCATTATTATTTGTAGCTTTAATTATTGTTATTTATGTATGTGCATGTTTTGCCTGCTTGTATTTTTTTTTTCTGTGCACCAGGTGTGGGGTGCTTATGGAGGCTGGAAGATGGTTTTGAGTGCCCTGGGAACTAGAATTATAGGCAGTAGTTTTAGATACCACTTTGGTGCTGGGAATTAACCCAGATCCTCTTAAACATGGAGCCATACCTCCAGCTCCTGGATTCAGAGAGTAGATACTAATATCAAAGGTTCTAATCTCAGAAGCCCATCACAATGCTATGTCTCCACCCAAAGCCAGAGATATTCTATTCTTCTGACCATGATGCTAGTGTTACCAAGGAAGTGGGGTGTAGAGTCTAAAGTCAACCATGAAGGGGAGTTGATCCCCAGTGGCCTCCAAGGCTACTAATCCCCACCTAGCTACTTAACTATGTGGTATACACAGCAACACATCTGGTCTCACTGGTTGAAAAGGGAAGACATATAAACATTAAGCCATTAAGAGAACACAGGGCATATACCAGACTCATCTCCTGTGAATCCACAGTACTTCTGAGCCTGTAATGAAGTTTGTATCTTTGGATAAGCCAAATTACACAGATAGAGAGGGTTCTATAATTGTAGGGATGATATTTTCTAGGGATAATATTTTCTGACATGTTATTGGAAAAATTTTGGCTAAAACTTCATATTGTTGAATGTAACTTGTGTGTGTGCATGTAGAATTCATAAGCAACATGGGAATATTTCCTTTTATGATCATTGAAAGGATTGTTTAAAAGAATATTTTTGGGGTTGGAGAGATGGCTCAGTCATTAAGAGTATTGGCTGCCCTTCCAGAGTACCTGGGTTTAGTTTTCAGCACCCACATGGCAGTTAACCATTGTCTATAATTGCAACTCCAGGAGTCCTAAGACCTTCACACAGATACATATGCAGGCAAAAACACCAATGCACATAAAATAAAAATAAAAATTTTTTAAAAAGACTATTTTAAGTTAGTAATAATGAGTAGTGATGAAAGCATTGTGAATATTAGGTGAATATTGCAGACTATTCCTTTACACTATGTGAACATGTGTCACTATGATTCATTCAATAAAGAGCTGAATGGCCAATAGCTAGGTAGGAAGAGGTCAGGTGGGACTTCTAGGGATAGAGGGCTCTGGGTCGAAGGAAGGTAGGGTCACCAGCCAGACACAGGGGAAGCAGGACATGCAGGAGGAGAGGTAAAAGCCATGACTTGCATGACAGGGGTAGATTATTAGAACTGGGTTAATTTAAGTTATCAGAGCTAGTTAGAAACAAGCCTAAGCTAAGGCCAACCTTTCGTAATTAATAAAAAATCTCTTTTTTTGTGTGAACTGGTGCCACCCCTCCCCCCCAAAGAAGTCTGTCTACAGATGAACATGATGCAACTACTGTTCTTCATGCTAATGCCAAGAATGATTCTGTAGAAAACACAGAAAGGAATGAAGGGAACATAGAATAGAGCTGAGAAATGATTACAGTGACAATCTGGGGTCTCACTGCCCCCTAATGTGTCAACCTCTTTGAATTTCAGTGCTCTCATCTCTAAAACAAAGACATTCCTGATTTTTCTTGTTATTTAGGTCAGTCACGGGAAATCTGTGACCTACTCAGGTCCGGGCAGTAGCTGTGACATCCATTCTTTGAGCTCTATCACTGAGTCCCCAAGCTCCTGGGTAAGAGTGTGACTACCCCTACAGAGCAGAGTGGGAGAAAGGATCCATGAGTCAGTTTATTCTTTGGACTGCTCTGTCTTGTCTGGGTCCTCAACCAAGTTCTGGATCTTCTACAGGAAAAATTACCTGAACTTCTCCCTCTTCCTGCTCCACACCTTTTGAGTCATGGTTGTGTAAACAACTGAACTCTCAGTAGCCCATGGCTTGTATGTTGCTCCTTATGTTGTCTCTTCCTGTTGCCACACCTCCTTTGGTGTAGAGCCTCTCCATGTTGTAGTGTCCCATTTGGGGAACATCTGTATGCTGTCATGACATCCTGGTGATATAGTGACACCTGCAATTCTAAAGTTCTTCTATGTTTCTGTTGGTTTTGTAACCTACTGGAGTGAGATATCAAAGTCAATGCAGGAAGAGCATTACTGAAGGTCTTCTTTTGTGTTTCAGTGGAACAATATCTCTTTAAATTTCACTTTTGAGATTGAACAAGTGCAGGCTTTAAAATGGTTTCTTGTGCCAGGCTAATTCATGTGATCAGATTTGTGTTTTATATAAGGAGAAAAACAAAAAATAACTTATAAGGAAGTCTTCATAGAAGACTCAAGGAACAGCTAGCTATTCTTGTATTTTTAAAAGATTCTGTGCCACATCACAGGGCAATGGCTGTTTCTATGGTTACTTGAAGTGTGTAGTTTCCACCCCATCTTGGTTGCTGAAGTCACAATCTCTGGCAGACTTATGGTACCCTCTGCATCTCTGTGAGGAAATCCACTCTTCTAAAACAGAAAAGACTGTAGAGAGCCGGAAGCGGTCAGTATAATTTCTCCTCATGTGCTATTTACAACACCATCTCTACCTGCTACCTGCATATTATTCATGATATCTCTGGGGAAACAGGCTCTTCCTTAAGTCATCCACTCTCATTGAGAAGAGCAGGAAAGTGGAGTTACCTGCTGCTCTTGGGTGATCAGTTCCATCATGACGGTGGGAAGAAGAGTCAGCAACTCACCTTATGAAAGGGTGTCAGTAAGATTTTCTGATAAAATTGGTTCAAGAATTGAAAGTCTTCTTGTACAAATTTCTTCTTTGGCAAAGAAATAAAACAAAGCAAAAAGAAAACCCCAAACCCTGAAGATAGTGTTCCATTCATTGTAAGCTTTATTTTTTAAATGTGGTCACAAATGTGACCATAGACTAACCACCTGTCATATGAGAGGGTTCATGTATACATACATGATATGCCCACATGGTAATCAAAGTCTTCAATGAGAAAGTACAAGGATGGGCATGTGTCTGATGTGTTCAGGAACATCCAGTTCACCCATTTCTGATTGAATCAGTTCATTGAAGTTGCTGAGAACTCTTAAATGTCAGAACCAAACATCATCTTCTCAGAACACAGTTTGAACATGTGGCACTGTCATCAAAGGGAACTCAGATGTTGACAGTGTCACATAGCATCTGCAGTTAGAAAAAGGACAGTTTGCAGTGTGGGTGGTATGAAGCAAGGTGAACTCAGACTTTGAAGGTCAACTGTGCATGTCAGGTAAAAAATCACTGGAGAGAGGCTGGGTTCTCCATTTCTCCAGACATGTGTTTCACAGTCTCTGCCATGGCACAGTCCTATACAGTACCCGTGTTCCACAGAGCCAATATTAAAATGACAGTGGCTAATTAATGAACATTCTTTTTTTGCACAAACATCTCAGGATTCACAAAAAAAGAAATAGAAGTGAAATGAGATAGTTTTCATATTACTGACATAGCATAATGTATTTTATAGATGTCCTGCATAGAGATGGACATTTGGATAAATATCTATAAGGCAGCTGGATATCACATCAATATCAGTACTGAATTCTCTTCTAGTGTCTAGTGTCTGTGTTCTTGGCTGGGTTTACAGCACCAGGCATGAGTGCACTCCTGTTTACTAGGTTTTAGCTCTTTAACACAACCTCCTATACCCAAGACTCAGGCAGATTATCAGAGGAGAGTGTGAGGAGAGTCTAAGAACCAGAGGACCAGGGTACTTATTGTGAAATATTGTCTTCAGAATGTGACAAGGATGCTGCACCCCATGAACTCTCAACTGCTATGGTGGTTTCCATAAGACTGGCCATGCCAGTCAACATTAGCATGGATGGGGATGAGCTCACAGGGCCTCACTCCGAGTTAAGGGGCTATAGGCAGTTGGGGGATAGTGAGAGATGGAGAGTCAGGTTTCTTCAGGAACAACCCCCCCTGATTGGTTGCCCATGCCCATGCCCAAGTGAACAGCCCTGTAACAGTGTGCATATGGGCAACTATAGTTGTATATATATATAGTACAAATGTACTTGTACAAATACAAATATATTTACATGTGTATATTAAGAAGACCTGCATTTGAAATGAGATGTAGAATGTGGAGGGCAGTGAAGGAGTTGATGGGGAGAGGGAAAAGTATGTCATCAAAATGTAGTATGTTTATAGATAATAAAAGCAATGTAAACTCAGTATGAATTGATAAACATGCAGCACTCTTCCTATGATCTGGGTTATTAAAATGATGAAACACTTAATAATGGTATTTAACTGATCAATGAATGACTGGCAGCTACTATGTGCTAATAAATATATCCAGGACCTATCTGGGGAAAGGAGTGTCATGCAGGGTGAGGGTGAAGGTGTGGCAAAGGGCTGAAGTCAGGGTAGAGCTCCTGAATAAGACTTACACAGTGATTTGTGACTGCTGGGGACTTTGGAGAAGTGTGTACTCTTCACATATACCAGCTTATTTGATAATTTCATCACTTGTGAGAAATTGTGACCATTTTATCACATTCATATTACCCACTAGGAGGCTGAAATTAACCAGAAGGAAAGGTTTTTCTAAGGAGTGAAAAGAATGCCAGGTGTTTGTACTGAGAGCAGGAAGAATTTGAATTAAATGACAGACTTTATTAAACAGTATAATAGGGAAGATGAGGAGCCAGGAATGAATACAGCAAACAGTTAAGATGATTTCACCTCTGAGTATGTAGTTGAGATTGGCTGGTGGGTCCTGTGCAGGATTATCAAGGACAAAAATCATCTCCACCAACAGCATTTACAAAGTAGGGGCAACAGAGAGAGTTAAAAGCTTGACTGTGCAGAACCAAGTCATAGTGGGTCATCCATATGAAGATAAGCTGCTATGTTAACTTTTAAAAGTGCTTTGTTGTTTCCCCAAGGCTGTAAGCATGTCAACTATATTTTGCACTTCACGGTAGAACTTGTCCACCATTGAGGCAGCAGCCTGAGATAGAAAAGGAATACTGTGTACCCCAGTTTTACTTCCAAAAGTAAAAGGAAGTTTGCTGAGGTTTATGGAAGAGAGTAGAGATTAGAAGAGTAAGAGAAGGAATTGAAAGGCCTCTTGAAATCATCCTCAAGCCTTAGCTGTGCTGAGTTCTCAACCTGATGTGAGAAAACGCCCAGGCAATGCCTAGTCCAAAGGGCAGAGAGGACAATGTAGACAGACAGCTTGCTGAGAGGCCATGTGTCTTTGTACATTCCAATGGTGTGGCTGAGAGGAAAGTCAGTAAAGGAAGGCCATTCCAAGTTGGAGGAGAGTCTCCTAGCCTTGCTCACAATGAGTACCCAGGCACATGGAGATCAGATCAATGCTTGAAAGCCCCTGGAGCAGATGGAAAGTCTCACAGCATGCAACATCTTTATATGTTGAATGGTAGACAGCCAGAGGTGGTAACATGCTTGATCTCACTTGCTTGTTCCCTTTAGGGAAACTGGAATGGAAATGTCAAAACTTTAAGCGTTCCAATTGATGTAAATGATTTAGTAGTTAGAACTTGAGTGTGTCTCCTTAGTTGATTTGAAAAATCAACTGACACTGCTGAACATCCTCCATAAGGATTGGAGATGCAGCCAATATTTGCAGATAACTCAGGAAAATGTAACCATGATGTACAGAATTGGAGCTCTGTAACAAAGAGAAACATGGAAGCAAAGAGCAAGTGTGGGGGGTTGAGTTCTTTGTTACCCTGACTCTTCATCATGTGTTTGTTAGGAAGTGAGTGCTCTAGCAGGGAGTCTGGAGCATAGTAGATGAGCAACCAACAGTGGACTAGAAGTCTAACAGACTGGCTTAGCCATTAAGTTATTAGTTTCCTAATGAATGGATTAAAATACTTGAAACTGACCATTTCAGGGGGAAATCCTCTTCAGCAAGATTGGGAAAATAAAATGACCTTTGCACCTTTGTGGACAAAATAATAGATGTTCATTCTTATTTTAAAACAGTACAGTGATCAATGGCTAAAGCTTCATTATTGAACAAGAGAGATGTTTGTATAAAAACTTTTGCTTTGTTTTAGAAAGTTTATGAAGTGGAGGGAAATAATTAGGATAAGAGCCATACATAAGTCCTCTGGAATTGGCTTACTAAATTCCTAGCTTGTCCCCTCCATGGCTAAGGCATCATGAGATTATCCCATTAGCAGAGTTGGGATCTAGACAGCAACATTTGGAGGAGATTCTCATCTCCATTCTGCATTGTTTTTATTTTGCATTTCCTGAGTATGATAATGAGCCCATGGTATGGTTCATCATGCATGACAAGGCAGCTTCACATTTTCTAATACTACCTTTGTTTCAGTTCATGATAACAAAACTGAACATAATTTATCACACTTAAGTATAGGCCAAATGAAAGATATCAAACAAACAAACAAAAACTGTGTCACAGATAGAAATACTTTTGGCCGACATAAAGGCGGCATACTATTCACCATATTTAAGAAGCAGTGCTTTATCTTGTAGTGATGCAGAGGTCCTTAGATGCACTGTGAGTTGCTGGTCTGGCAGCATGTTTGTTGGTGAGATGTTATCACCACTCCTTTGACCTCCCCTCCATTCAGTGAAGCAAATATTAATGCTGCAAATGCACCTAATGTGATAGATAACTAGGACTGTCTTGAAATTTTACATTATATATAATTTAAATATTAACTTGTAACTGTGAACAGTCACACATGTTAGGACTTTTATACAGCTTTTAAAATGCAGCAGTTTTTACATTTATTTATTTGGGGGTGGAAGAAGGTCAGGTACACATGTGGAGGTCAGAAGCTAACTTGTGAGAGTTGGGTCTCCTTCCCACCATTAGGGTCATGAAGATTGGTACTCAAGGTGTTGAGGCTTGTCTGGGAGCAAGCTCCTCTATGTGATGAGCCATATTGTGATTCTCTATGTCTAGCATTTTTAAAAAGTATGTTTCAACAGAAACTAGTTTCTGGCTTTGTTGGCAGATATTTATGTGACATAGGAACTCAGTCTCAGAATCTTTCATCTAGCAAACTAGGATGTGCATGTAGTGATGACCCCAAAGGGACTGCAGTCCTCTCTTTTTTCTAGTTATTTCATCCCAGAAATGTTCTAGCATGGAAACTGAATCATAGTAGATGCTATACTAGTGCTTGGTAAATAGAAGTCTAATGCATTGGCTTAGTAAACTAAGTAATTCACTTCATAATGGGTAGTTTGAGGAAAATTCACTTCAGTAAGATTGAAATAGTGAAACGACACTTGGGAACATATTTTAGGAAATTTCTGTGTCAAACAGATCTTTAGGATTCATATCTATGAGTGATGCCCAGGTTGGCATGTCTTCTAAATTGTTAGCAATTGATTTTGTTTTGGTTAACATTTCATCCAACTCCACAAAGAAGTGGGCAGGCTTATACTGAAAGTTGACTCCATCTCAAGAATGGGTGTATTTGTTTGTCTGTTAATGTGGAAATTTCCAGAATTTGTAGTAAATTGCAGTGGTTAACTGCAATGTTGTTTTTGCATTCACTGATACTTCTTAAGAATATACTTTATGTTACATATATGTATATATTTCACACATACCTGTGTATGCTTATTTAGCTAATGATTTTTGTATATATAAAAGGTCATTCAATAAAGACAGTAACTACTATTTTGTTTATCAATTATGATTATACTCATACAACTCCTAAAATGCAATTGACTTGTATTATTAATTATAAAACTCATTTTAATAACCTAAGTGGTTATCTTATACTAATTAAAAAATATCTATAGCAAAATATAATTTCAGACCAACACATATGTTTGGGATTTGGAAAGAACCAGAAAGTAAACTATTTAAATTTCATATTTTAGTTTGAGACTTTAAAACTTTAATTATGAACACAATAGACATCTAAACGGTAAGATAACTTCTCTGTGTAAGCACATTTTCCAATGAAACAAATGTGTGTTCCCTTGAGACAACACATGAGATTTTTAAGTGCTGACTCCAAGTTCCTTGAACCTAAGGAGGAGGAACATGGCAAACACAGGAGGTTGCTGAAACTCAGTGGCTCATCAGGTCCAAAGCAAGAAGCCACAGGAGAGTTGCTAAACATAAGGCAATGAAGACAGAATGAAAAGGGGAGTCAGGGATGCTTCTTATAAAGCAATGAGAAAAAAGCAAGTTTGGTCATTAAGGATTCCATGGACTGGTCAAGGTCAGAGATGACTAAGGGGTCATCTTTGTCATGTCTTCCTATCAACACCAGGGCCTGAAGGGAGGCTGTGAGCCAACCCTACATTCGGACAAATATCGATGGATAATGGCTGGAAAGCAATTATAAGGATCATTGCACAAAAGAGCAGGAGCCACTGAAGTCCACTCCTGGAAGTCTATTTCAAAGCCTAAAGCCCAACAATACACATATTTTCCATCCAATATAGAGCCTTCTACATTAACTAGAAACTTGGTCTGTGAACTGTGCAGAAATAATATAAATACCATCACCATCTAAAATTTTTAGGCATTCAAAAACTAAGTCCCACATGAAGCTGTCCACCGCCTCATCTGCTCTAAAGTGTAAGATTCAATGAATAATCAGAACTCAACAACTACCTCTGATTTGAGGCAACTCCAAACAAAAGAAATAATCAAAAGAGTGTATTTCTTACATAACTGGCTAATGGTGGAATTTGTTGTAATTATAGAAGAGGGAAGATAATTTTGAAGTTTGAGATACACCAGTGAATGATTGCTTTAGCCATGATAATGCCCACTTAGGCTCAGCTAGACCTCCTTCTGATCTGAGTGAAGTGGGCATAGTCATGGCCTGGGCAATAATTTCACTCGTGTGTCTGATTGGGACAGATTTAGTTTGAAGAGCTATGTTTACTCCTACACTCTGAATAAGCCACAGTGTATGCCAAGCAACTTCCATTCACTAATCTTATCAGTGATGTCAGCTTTGAGAATGTTTGCTTGTCTGTCCTAAGACCATTTGACTATTTTTTCATCTACCTACCTGAAGATGTGAAAGATGAAGGTATATGAAATGGCATTTACTTGTTCTTAATCAGTGCTTCTCAGGGGTCTCAGTGAGGAAAAAACTCAATAATCTTATTGATATCATCAATGTTTTTCAAAAACTATCATAAAACTCCTGTGACCCCTTGCCATATTTATTCCTGTTACTAAAATGAATCCCAGTTCTAGATAAATACGTTCATTTATTTTTATTTTTTATACGAAAAGCCAAAGATTACAATAGTTTACAAGCTTGTCACTATCTCACACGGTTGGGCAAATTCAGAGACACAATGCTAAAAAACCCAATGGTTTAGTTGTTGAATTCTCAGCAGGGGTAGACCCTACTTAATATTTTTATTATCTAAGTTTACTTTCATGCTTCCCTCAGTGACCACAGAGCACATGCCATTTGAGTGACAGATGTCACTAACACTTTCCAGGACGGTTCTGCTCTGGTAGTTCCCTTTCTGTAGCATAGGTTCCGGTGAGGATTTTCTCTGCCGACCTCCTGGAAGAATTCTTGATAGTGTTCTTCTCTTCTCCTCTGTCCCTCCTTTACCCATGTTACGCTCTTTAAATGAATTTCTTACTATCTGGACCCATGAAATATTAAGAGTGGTTTGTTAAGACTTAGCAGTGACAAGTCGGTAGAACGGGGTGGGGGTGGCTGAATGGCGCCGGACAACAGAAGAAAGGGCTGTTAAGTCACACCAGAAGGGGGCGCTATCGTCAGGACGGGATCTCTGGTTCCGTACTGACTCTGAACTTCCACATGACTATAAGGTTAGTGCCGGGATTCAGGTGAAAATCTCTCCCCACGCAGCTCTCAACAGCTCTCATGGGAATGTATTTATTGCCTTAATTACCTGTAGATGTGTGGCCTTCTGAGGTATCTTGGTGGGACCGATGAAAACGTTGTTGAACTTTCTAGGACAATTCAGGACAGTAACCTCATTTGCTATCTAGTTCCTGCTACTAGGTAGAAGAAGCACGGGCTGCCATGTTCTGCTTTTTACTTCATTGCAGGGACCAAGCAGTTCCTTACCCTTCTGTAGCACGCACTTCTCGGAGCCATCTCACAAGCCAGCCTTTTCTCGCTTTTTCTCCTCTTTCTCTGCCACTCCCCCTCTTCCCCTGGGTTTTCTCTCTGTCAC
The DNA here is from genome assembly GCF_903995425.1 of Onychomys torridus. Lineage (NCBI taxonomy): Eukaryota > Metazoa > Chordata > Mammalia > Rodentia > Cricetidae > Onychomys > Onychomys torridus. The sequence continues at coordinate 6,765,376 of NC_050459.1, read as the reverse complement.
GCCGTTGTTCGTTTCTTCCCTACCTCATCCATATGTTTCTAATTCTCTCAGCTGTCATCGACTCTGTCACTTAGCAAAACTACAAAATGCAATCACACACAGACAGACAGACAGACAGCAAGGAGCCATTCCGGACTCAGCTTTAAGTACAAACAAACCCGCTTTCACTTCTGAGGTCTTTCTGTTTGAGGTCAGAATCCATCAAAACAAAAAACAAGTCAGCAGTCCCTGACCTTGGCCTTTTCGTAAACATTTTAAAGTTACACACATGAGATAAATGTAAAATAACCTGGAATTTATAAATTGTATAACATTCACTTTGTTTTATTGAATACTTGTATTTTAAATTGGGTTAGAATGCTGTCGCTTTAATGCAAAAAATTGATTTGTTCTTATCAAGGTTTTCTGGTTTTACTGGCATAATAAAAGACCTCTTATAAATCAAGAATAAACCACAATATCTTCCTGACACCAATTTATCTGTTTATATCTGATGGACTGTAGCATGCTCTTAGTATATATAATATATATTATATCTTATATTATATACATTATACATGCTATATATATTATATCTGATGGACTGTAGCATGCCATTAATATATTATATACATTATATCTTATCACATATATATATATATATATATATATATATATATATATATATATATATATATATATAATATCTGATGGACTATAGCATGCCATTAGTACACTTGAAACAATGAGTTGTTCCAAATTTCAAGACATGTTTCCTTTACTATCATCAATGCATATGATTCTGTATGTCAATAAATTTTATAGTAAATGTGAAAGAAAATTTAAAGTTAACAGTGAATCCCAATTTACTTCAGGCTTGATTTCTGTTTCATTAAAAGAAGCATGTTTTTTTGTGTGGGTGTCCCTTGTGATTTTCTGTTTACTTTCTGGACAGGGTCCCCATACAGCTGCTCAACCTCTAATTTAGCACCCTGTCTGAAATGAAAGATGTATCTTCTTTTGCCTGATCACTAGGGCTGCATCTATTCAAGGCCATGTCCCCAACTGGGCATGGCCCCACTGAAGGGAAATGGTGTGCAATATGGTGTCTTAAGCTGCACGCACACCCACCTTGACAGCTACTTCCTAACAGGATCTGAAGGGCTCTCCTCACATGTTGACAATGCTTTTCTCTGATGGAACTATTACAGGTGGCTTTTCTGTCCTAATGCATTTTATTTTTACAAGGAGCCAAGGAGAAAAACACAGCTAAAATATATAGCTATTTTTAAAATAGAGAGCAATGTGACCTAGAAAAAGAGGAATTTAAAACAGCTAGTTGATTATACCCTAAAGGATGTGATTTGTCATGGACATAATGTGTTCCTCAAATATTGATAAAAGTTTAATAGGTGTTCATTGAATATGTCATTCCCCTTAAAATCTACCAAGACTAGGTGGTATTTTTTATTTTTAATCTTTATTATTAAATAGGCTTAACTAAACTAAGCTGACATTACAAAGCTATTCAGTGAAACCATGCTTTGTAATGATGTGGCTAAGGCGTTCATTTTTATTTATCATTAATGTAGCAAGTTGGCAGGCAAGAGTCTTATTTACTGGATGGCTTCATGAGAGATGTGAGTTCAATTTCATTTATTAATTATTCCTAAATAGTATATAGTATGAACAACACACACACACACACACACACACACACACACACACACACACACACTTAACTTTACTTACACTATAACCAGAACCAAAGGAGTTAACGTTACCTAAAGAGATTGCAAATTTTTGTGAGCAGCCACAATTCAGCCATTGAGATAAGGGGTCCCTTGCCACACCTTACCCAGGCTGCCCTGTCCTAGCCACGCCAACTGGACACTGGCCTTGGAGTTTTGTTGTTGGATAACTACATTGAAAGGATAATGAGAAACTGGACCAGACTGGATTCCTTCAGAATCATCTCTGGTGATTCCAGCTCTTCGGAAATGATTACTTATGATTTGCCAGAGATTTGTGGTGTAAGACAGATCTGTAAATGAAAAGTATCACAACAATGCTAAAAAATGAAAGTTGTCAGAGTTGAATATCTCCGTGGCTGGGCAGCATAAGCTGAGGAATCTCCGGATTTTCTAATCTCAATGGTAGATTTTTTCCCCCATTCTCTTGTATCTTTCCCAGAAGTGACTAAGGGATCTCTGAGACATCTTTTCAGGTGGGTGACGAACAATGACAGGACTTAGGGAGGCAAACAGTGACTGGCCCTGTGGAGAGCAATGTGGGCAGATATTCCAAGCATGAGGGAATACAGCATGAAATGGAAAGGTCCTTGACAGTGCCTAGCACTCCCTCAGGACAGTGGATGGAAGGCTGGTAATCATAAACAATACTGCAATTGACTGATTCTGAAACACAGAGAAAATCTTCCTGAAGAAACCATGGACCCTGGAGTGGCCAGGTGCTCTGTGCCATTTGCATTGCTGGTGCTGGCAGAAGTCAGCTGGTGGAGGGATATGTTTTTAATTGAAGAAATGTCTCCACATTAGCTATCTGGAGCTTCACATATTTAACATGACTTGATGGTCATTTTGGTTTAGTCATAGGAACTTTTCAGGTGGTAATTTTAAGAACACAAATTTCCATTCGCTGTTTTGCTTGTTTTTATTAGAGATACTAGGATAAGACAAAGTCCCTTCCTTGGAATATTGTGCTGGATATTGGTGATGTCAAGGCCTCTTTCTCTTGTGTAGATGCTTCTGTCTCTGTCTCTGTCTCTCTCTCTTCTCTGTCTGTTTATGCTCATATCACATATGTCATTTGAGACAACTGTTAAGCCTTGGCCTCGTGGCCTTGCAATATGTAGCTTGCCTGTAACCTCTCCTAACTTGATCAGTTTCTATATTTCTACCAGGGTTGGAGAAAGAGAAGATATCAATCAAGGGTGTGGGTTACTAGCAGGAAATACCTGATGTTCTAGCCCCTCTGTGTACGTGGCCTGTACTTTTCCAAGGTCATGAACATGATAAAACCAGAGCAATTAAGAAGACAAACTTATCAAGTCTATGAAAACAGTTCGAATGCACAGTGAAAACTACAAGGTGACTAGCCTAGGCTCGGGTGACAGCTGGTATGACAGTGCTTGGTTACCTGGGGCTCCATTCAAGTTGTATTAATTCAATGACAAAATAGTATGTTTTACTAATAAAACATGTACTTCTGAGCATTTCATTGGAACGGCTGCAACTCAACTGTAGAAAGCCACAGTGATTTCCAGGCTTATTGCTAATGTCCTTGAGGTACTTTAAGTGTTGTTTAGATAGAGTGTTTTGCCCAAATCTATGTCTGATTACCACATCTGTGACTTGTACCCATAGAGGTAAAAAGAGGGCACTGGATTCCTGGAACAAGTTACGGATGGTTGTGAGCTATGGAATCTGTGCTAGGAATAGAACGCTGGTCCTCTGCAAGAGCCCCCAATGCTCCTAAACATTGAGCTTTCTCTCCAGATCCCTCCTTTAGCTGCTTTAATGAATTAATGTTATTAGCCACAGACAAGGATAAATTGACCTGAGAAGATATTTTGAAGGGCACTTAATAAGGATGCAATCTTCTCTACAAGTCTCTCCCCAGTGAACTGAATGAGCTCACCCTTTCTATATTTCAAAAAAGAAATTTCAGTGGGGGATATCACTAGAGAGCCCAGATGTCCTGAAAGTCCATAATTTGAGAACCAATGATTTATTCAGAAGACAATAATAACAGAACTATTAAGTAACTATTTGGGGACTGTGAGTGGGATACATGGATGGAGGGTGCTGTTCACTGACCTGGAATTGACTTGAGTTGCTATTTTTACCTACTGTCTACTTCCTAGGGAAAGAGGAGGAAATCCAAGAGGAGGACAAAGGACAATTTGAGTGAACCATTTCTATACAGAATGAGGATATGGATTTTCTCTTGTTATAATTTATGAAGTTTTATGTCTACTTCAGAACATTGTATGAAGTATAATAAATAATTTCAAGTAATTTGTTGACTGCTAGAGAAGGAATAAATTAATTTTTTTGTTCCTTAAACTGAATTTTGAGGCTAACCAGAATTTAAAAAGCAAAATAGCTATGTTCATTTTGGTTGCTTATTGCATTCACAGCCATTATCAGGCACAAAGATGTCATCAAGATGGCTGGCTTATGGCAATACCTACATTGAGAATTCACCACAGCTTCCTATCATTGATATGATCAACTAATACCTTTCAACTAAGCTTATGGGATTATCTTCTTTATCTTTTTAATATGAAAAATATAATTAGCTGCAAGAACCATCCCATGTAAATATAGCATGCTAGTCTCTTTTAAGTGTATATTTCATGAAGATTCTTTACATTCCCTGCATAGTGTTACAACCAGAACACTTAAATTCATACCTGTTTACCTCATGAAACTGAAATCCAGCCCCTTTTCTCCCCTCTCTCCCCTGATACCTGCCCTTCTGCAAAACTTCCTGCTCCCCATTTCCTTCCACAGTCTGCTCCGCTGCCAGCTACATCACTGATCCCTTCATTCCAGAGTCAGAGTCTTCTCTCTTCCACTCGTGTTGTGGCAGTGTTACCCCTATTTGGACACAGAGACCAGAATGGGAGCAACATTCTTACTGTGCTGTGTTTTTTGAGGCATGCTCTCCAGATTTTCTTCATTGTGTAGCTAAGGTTTAGCTTGACAGTTAGTCTGTCCTGTCTCGGCCTGCTGTGTGCTGGATTATAGGTTTTGACACCACTCCAAGTCTACTTTGTGCTATTATATTTTGCCTTTTGTTTCTACATATCATGGTGGTCACTTCTTTTACTTTCTAGTGTGATTTTGGCCTCTTGAACCCACATTGACATCTATATAAAGAAAGATATTCAGTATTATTCATTCTGTTTCTATCTTCACAGCAAACACTAAGTACTTTTTGGCCAAGTCAAGGGATCAGAGCTATTTTATCACCTACTACATAGGCTTTTCCTGTGTGTGAATGACCATGATTAGTAGCTGCTGTGATGGTCACTGTTTATAAAGCACATGTTAATGCACTTGGCATGGTGAGACATTATTTAGTGACTAATTTTATTGTCAAAATAATTCTTCATGGAGTTACTATGATTTCCCTGTCGAATGAGTGACAGGATAGGGATGTGATGTTCTTTGTCTTCTACAAGGTGACACCAGAAGATACAGAGGCATGATGGAACTAGATATGGTATTTAAATGTGAAGTGTGCTCTGAAATATCAGGACTTGATGTACTTCATTTCCTTATTTACACTGAGCAATCATAGGCATGTCAGAAGTGAACAAGACACATTGAGTGTTGTAATATTCATGAGCTGGATGGCCCAGATCTGGGCACATGGCAAGCTCAGCTTTTGCTGTCATGGTCTGTCCCCAGTGCCTGGGCCTTCTCTGCAGTAAGGGGAACTTTCAATGGATGTGCCTTCCTAGAATATGGCTGCTTTCTTCCCTTTCCTCCCTTAATTAGAGCAAGCAGAGATAACTAGTGAGAAAGAATTAGGTCAGGGTGACGTCTCAATGTCCGCCAAGAAAATGAGTTATAATTGGTACAAGCTGGAGAAGAATAGCACAGATCTATTAAGGAAACATGGCCTTGTAACTGGGTGATGACTCTTTGTTAGGGGTGTGGTGACGTTGCGTCCAGTGCTTCAGGACAGGAACTAAAGGCATCCTCACATCACCTGGGAAGTTTTGTTTCATAACTCACAGGATTAGAAAAGAAAATGTCTCAAGAAGCACTTTTCAGAGATCCACCAGTGGTTCATGGAGGGATATTCATGGTACAAATTAAAACCCAGCAATTACAATTGCAGATAATTTTTTCTATAGAAATGTAATTCATCACCTACATCTTTCTTGAAACTGGAAGGGGGCACTTGATAATTGAATTGGGAGACGTAACATCAAGACAATCCTGGCTGCTCAGCATGTAGGGTGAACCTTCCTTCACCTCGGGTGTTCCTTGTCTTACTCACCTTTTCTGTTTACTTTCTCAGTGTACCCAAGGTTAAAGTTGGGGTGGGGGGGCTGTTTGAAACAGCAGACACTTATTGCTACAGTTCTCAGGCTTTTACTCAAACTCCAGGGGTCTTGGTGTAGAGGATCCTGAGCGAGACTGTTCTGGGCGTCCATCCTAGCATATGGAATTGTCACTACAATCTTCCTTCACCACATGATGCTCTGTCTGGTGGTCTGTGTCTTCACAAGGACAGCTTAGGAGGACTCTTATCATAGTTCAGTAAAGAGTGACTGAATTTTTCATGTAAATGAAGTACGTCGTAATAACCCCATTTGCCAAAAGGTCACATTCCAAGGGAAGCTAGGCATTCCACATCCCCAGCAGGAATAGGTCAAAGTTGACTTTTGAAGAGATACTGAAGACAACCAGATACATCCATGCTCCAGTGGAATCTATACTTTCTCAGTCATTATAGAAAAAAAAATTCCTATTAACGTGAGCTTCAGCAAATTAAGGAAAGGCAAGAATAAGTCTTTAGCTGAAGCTATAAGCCCACAGTGGCTCTTTCCTCTCAAGGAGTAGGAGGCAGTTGCTGGTATATGCAAATTATGTTGCCAAGATCACTAATTTTAAATTTCATTTAAAATCAGTACATTTCAGGAAATATACTAATATTTAATGGAGGCTTTTTACCTTGAATGTACATATTTTCTAATTTTTGCCTCAGTTATAAATTAGATTGATTACATTATATTCTGGAGAACGGAAGGTTGGCTCCACAGCCTAATCAGAGAAGCTCTAGAAAAACCACTCAGTCCTTTGGGGCTAGTAGAAATATTTGTCTGGTCTCATAGGAACCTGACTGGTATGCAAGGAATCAGAAGAAAAGTTAGACCACTCCCTCTATCCGTGACGGGAATATAGCAGACTTTTCCACACATTTTCCTGTCTGCCGTTTCTTCTTAACTCTTTGACGCTTCTACCTGAGATGAAGTGTATTGAGAACCCTCCAGTCGTCTTTAATTACACTTCCTGACACCATGGAGGTCAGGGAAAAGCACCTGGAATTGCAGAGATCTATTGTTTTCCATGCTCAACTAAGGAAGAACTAAGATGGCTTCACTGAGCTTGGTCATTTGAATTATGAAGCATGTGTTATTTTTGTTTCTTATTCAGTTTTTGGAGCTAAGGAATGAACCCTAGGCTCACACTTCTACCACTGAGCTGTACCCATAGCTCAGATGTAGGTTTGGGTGGTAGTCCTGTGCTCTGGAGAAATCTTGATGAAAATTTCCATACTTGAATTTTTTCCCATTTCATTAACTAGAAATTGCCTTGTGGAAATTATGGTAGCTATAGCTTAATTTTTAGGCTCAGCAAAGGAGTTTCAAAAAGAAAATGAATGTTTTTTTTTTTTACATAAAATTGAAATAAAAAGGATAGCCTTGGTTTATAATTCATGAATAGGATGGACTCAAGGTATACATGAATGATTCTGAGAATTCTCTGTCTTTTTAAGCATGTGTAGCACTCACACTTACTTATTTGTGGAGGAAAACAGAACATGTAAGTAGGCTCACCTTAAGTCAAGATCCCATTAGAGTTCTCTTTATCTGTTCAATCCATTTATTAACCAGATGTTTACTCACACAGATGATAGGACAGAACAGAGATGCCTTTCTTCTTCTCTTATTTCTGGTTGGGATGAAAGCTGCCACCAGGTTGATATGTAAATATGATGCAGGCAAAGATATGATTGATGCTTCTTCTTGATCAGACCTTGAGCAACTAATAGATAGTAGAAAACAATCTAGTCCCATTCATCATTTTTATTGAGAAATCATTGATGACCCATCACTCTCAAGTATGGAATCCTCATCTGAAGCAATAAATACCTAATTTGAAAAGCATCAGGTTAGCCACATCATTCATTCCTGGCAGATGTCTTGCCATAACCAATGAAACTTATGAGAATTTATCTTAAGATCTTAGAACAAGCAGGTCCAGATCTCAGTGGCACATCATTTAATCAGTTATGAAAGAAACAGTATGTTTTTGTGTGTATACATATATCAACGTGTATTTACCTAAAAGTTTCAAAACATCTGAGTGTTTAGGAAATGATGATCACATCTCTCTTTATAATTAACTGTTTACTCTTATTAAACCAAATTAGTTCTTTTTGGTTCTAGAGCCTGTATCACTAGTGACTTCTAGCATCTCCATATGTTTCTTTTAGACTTTCAGTAGTGTCTGTTGAACAAGAATAAATAATCAAGGCCAGTGTCATTAGCTGGAATGGAGAACTTGTCAAAAACGTCATGTTCCTGTACCCAGGTTTCTGTTTTTCCCAATAAAGTTCCTCTCCAGCCAACCTTCCCTCCTCATAGGTCTGTACCATTTCTCCTTGTGCCTCTGGCCTTCCCAAAATTCTCTTCTTTTCTCTTGATCACCCTGAGTTTTTCTTTGCCAGAACCTGTCCCATGCAGACTCAAACCTTCCTGACGCGCACATCATGGCCACCCTGCTTGTTTAGAGACAAGAACGGTGTGATGACTAACGTGCCTCCCTGGAATGGATGCTGATAAAGCACACTCTCTGGAGTGTTTGTGAGAGCAGCTCTGGAGAGGATTGCTGAGGGGATAGGACTCCCCTCCTTGAATGAATTTCCTGTGGTCCAAAATTGAAATAAAGATGATAAATATCCCTGATCGCCAGAATTTAAATTTTTCCATTTCCAAGCTCTGGATACAATGTGACCAGCCACCTCATGCCCTCACTGCCAGGGCAGATTTTACTCTTGAACCATGAACCAGAATCTGGCCCGTGTAACTGAAGTCACTTTGTAAAGGCATTTTGTCACAGCGATGAGAAAAGTACACAGCACAGTTGGCTTCTGCATCTCATCAGAAACTAGCCTTAGATGGCTTGAGACAAGTCTCAGATTGTCTGCAGAGAGTTTGTATGTTTGAGTACTAAAAATTAGGGACAGATTCTTTAGCATAAACTTATTAAGTAAGACATAGTAATTCTGTGCCCATAAATCCCCAAACCAATTGTGAAGACTTGTAAGAAGTATATCCAATGTCATTACAGCAAAGTCAGACCTTGATATTCCCTGCATGATTACACAATGTTGCCATGCTACCCAGCTTCTGTCCTTGTTTACATCCTGAGAAAGAGATCAATGCCTCCTTTCTCAGACTAATTGTGGCTTCTAGGGATGACACACCCTCTCTTACACCCTTTAGGACTGCTTCTGACCCATGACGTATTTGTGGAAATTGATATTCATGGTTTATAGGCCATGAGGAGTAAATTAAATGGTGACAAATCCCTGGAGTGTTCCATTTAAACAGGCATGCTTCATGAAGGATGACATTTTGAGACAATGTTGTCAGAACATAAAAGTGGTGAGAGGCCTGCCTGGGCTGACGTTGTATGTTAGACTGTGGGGGCTCTACCATGATTTATGCTTATGCACTTGTGTTTTGTGTGCAACTGTGTTTGACCACATTTATTTGCTATTTGGTTAGGGATGGTTCAAATGAAGATTTCTCTCCTGTGTTTTGACTCTGCCAACAGCAGTCCCTGGATAGCTTCATTGGAAGCTCTCAGGAGATTTTGTTAAAAATGCAGAATCCTTGTAAAACCTGAACAGAATGAAAATATGATTCTTACAGAACCTTTTCCCTGATACTTTCTGTACACAGTGGGGCTCACTTGTTGCTCCATCTTCTCTGTGGAGATGATAAAGTACTTGGCTTTGATACTTTAATAACATTGTGAAAATGAGAGTATAGAGAAGTCAGTATTTAATATTTTTCATTAGAAAGCTTAGAAGTCAGCAAAATATTACAAAGAAATAGCAGGTAGACTATCTTCAGTAAACCTGAAAGGCTTACCGTAGAAGTTAGTGTGGGTCTCTTCTGTGACCACTGGTTTGTCCATTTGTAATAAGTATCTTATGCAGAAATCCATAGGTCTGACATAGAACTGTAGAGAAATAAGAATGCCCTTGTAAATGAATTTGCTGAATCTGCTCCTTATAGCTACTTAGAGAGTAGATCAGCCTGTTGGCCATGCTGTTGTGTTAATATTCTAGGAGGGTGCTATCACCTGAAACCTTAGTCACCCCACAGACTGTTGTGAGGTGTAGCTCACCCCTGCATCAGCACACATGGGTGCAGGGATGTGTTTGTTCACACACAGGTAAATTAGCAGCGCTGTGCAGTACTGATGGCCTCATCTAGCAACTTGTGTTCATTACAAGAGAGGCCACATCCAGATAGGAAAGTTTAGAAAGTGTCTACCTTCTGGCCATTTATAATCTAGTGTGGGAAGAAAAGGCAACAAAAAAAGCTTCCACTTCTGTAGATGCTCACCAGTGACAGATGGATGAATGACCTGACAGTGGGAGGTGTGTTCCAAGGGACAATCTGAAGCAACACCCTACAGCTGTAGATGCTGGACTAAAGCTTAGAAGCTAGGGTGACACAGGGCTTGGCATACAAATCCCACAGCAGAGGGGGCTGACATGGAAAAAGAGCCGGTTCTATGGTTTTGAAAGTTTTTGACTTAGAATGTGTGTCTGATACATACAAATTACACATGTTTATAGGGCATCCTATGATATTTTCATATATGCTTAGTATTGGAATGCAAGTATCTTGTTGATTAATTATTATTATATATCAATACATTCAAAACTTTATCTTCTAAATTCTTTAAAATAAACAACAGGGTTTTCTTGTTCCTTTAGTTTTGGCTCTTATGCTAGAAACTATTACAAAATTTCTATCACATTTTGTATTGTTGTCACATATATAAGTACATACAGATTATAAACACAGTCTTCTGGGTCCATTTGGTGTTGCCCATCCTTCCTCCCTCGATGACCTCTAATTATTGGTGAAATTATTAAGGCCACTCCACATAGTTAAAAGGTAGGTTTATTTTGTGGGTTAACTTACAAGTGAAGGGATCATTTACAGGGTCTGGGAAAGATGTGTCGCAGTCCTGTGGGGTTCTCTGGCGAACTCTGCTTGGTCTGCCTCCAGCATCCAGGGTCCAGGAACCAAAAGAGCCCCCGCATCTGGATCCCAGGTCTTCAGAGTCCTCTCTTAGCCCCGCCTTGTAGATGTGAATGTTACCTAAGCCTCAATGGGGGTTGGAACTTCCAGGTCAAAGCTGGAATGGCTGCCCACTACATCTAATTGCCTGTAGCTCTTCCCCTAGCAATGGGGTCTCGTGAGATTTCCCCAACCCACACTGGCATGGCGGTGGTGGCGTCCCTCTTCAGGCTTGTCTAGATAGTCATGTGGTTGGGATGTTGTGGGGGCAGCTCCCCTGTCATTGGATTCTCCATATAACTTGGTTTCTTGTTTTCACTGTTGAGTGATGCCTCTGCCTGCTCCCCAAGGGAGGGTACCAGCGACAAACTAAAGTATACCTGCAGCCACGTCCAGCTTGAGCAGCCGGTGAGTAAATCGGGCTCAATGGCGTGGCATGGATGAAGAGTAACAGGGGCTCTGTTGCCATGGTTTAGCTCTAGCACTGGAAAGTCTCATCCCAGCACTTTTCACCTGGTATATATTATACCCATCAGGGGACCAGGAAACCACTAATTAGGGCAGGATTGCTTACAGATAGCTGGAATCTCTGGCCGGGGTGCAATAATCTTTACTCTTTGAGAGAATGTAAACAGCCAACAGGCCAGACCTTGAGAAGCCCCTGCAGCAGTCACAGCTGCCCTGGTGAAGATGTTCAAACTCTTCAATAGTTACAAAGACAGGTTCTTGTGTAATGTTAACTCTTTAGTTTCTACATTGGCATCAGTTTACCTACAATGAGAGAGTTTCAAAGTGCTATTAAACAACAAATGATGGAGATGGCATGTAAACTGGACACTGCATGTCAGATAACCAGAAGAATAGCTTAACTACCACAGGCTAGATTCTATTTTTTTTTTTTTTTTTGAGCTGAGGATCGAACCCAGGGCCTTGTGCTTGTTAGGCAAGCGCTCTACCACTTAGCTAAATCCCCAACCCCTAGATTCTATTTTTTAAAGGTAAAAATCATAAAACATACCCCAAACTGAGTAGAATTGGACTCAACACACTCCACAGTATTTATACCTTTATATGAATTTTCTAATTACTAAGATACATAGAGATGTTATTCTTTAATTTAGTATTATGGCACAGGCCTCTAATCCCAGCTACTTGGGAGACAGAAGGAGAATTAAAAGTTCAAGGCCCCACTGGGCTTTAGAATGCTCATAACCACTGGGCTATTTCTCCAGGCTGTTTCCTGACTATGTCCAGAGGCCTCAAAATCAGGGTGATACCTGTGAGCCTCTTACCTGTCCACACCAGAATGGGTTGTGTGTTTCCCACTGTTTAATGTTTGGAATCCACCTGTTTTGTAGGAATCACTAAGAAGATTAATTCTTTCCCATGTAATGACTTAGTGTTCCAATTTAAAAAATAAATTCTTCTAGAACCTCTTTTTTTTAACTTAAAAAAAATCATTTAGGTCTTGAGATAAGACCTTACTCTGTAGGCCAAGCTCATCTAGAAATCACAATGTAGCCAAGCCTAGCCCTACATTTGTGACAATTCTGGGGGACTGGCCCTCCAAGGGCTGAGATTGCAGATGTGACCCACCAAGCCTGGTTTTGAATTCTTTAGAAGTGATTTTATTGTTGGTGGTTTGTTTTCAATTGCACTTGTGTGTAGGCTGAGTGCACATGGACACTTGGGCTGTGTAGTGTCTGTGGGACAGTGGAGGCACAACTCTCCGGAACTGAAGCTCTCCTTCCACCTTTCACTGGTTCCAAGGATCGAAGCCACAGGACCAGTCTTCCATTGCCGTGTATCAAACACTGTTACCTGTTGAGCCATAACTCTGGCATCATGAATTCTTAATATACTTTTTTTAAAATGGCATTTACAAAAAGGGAGTTTCATAGTAACATTTAAGAAAACATCATTTTAGCTTTGCTCTTTTCTGCTAGAGTTTTCGAACATGTGGCTGTGGGTTGCTTTTTACTGCACTTACCAGATGACCAGAGTTCACAACACTCTCTGTGGCCTGGTTTGCCTTTCTGCTTTTCCTCTCTCTCTTTTCTTTCACTTCAATGCATTATCATTTAGGTTCTGGGGATTAGGGATTTTCCCCAAATGGTATCTTTGATTTTTTTTCCTTACTCTTTCATTTCAATTACTATAAGGAATTCCATATATTCAGTTTCGTTTCCAAAGACCTGCACATAGAACGATACTAAATGAGTAGCAACTTAAAAAGTCAGAAGTCATAATTCAGCTTGATTTGGCACATGTTAACTAATTTGCTAAGTCCCTTTGTGAAATTCAGTTGCCCTGGTTCCTTCAGGCTGGACAATGATTGACAGCTTGCGGTCTTCCTGCGTTATCTAGCCTTGGAGGATGATGTCCTTAGGTGAGCCAGCTTCCAGTTGCCCACAGACAGCTGATTCTCAGAGTGTATGTCTCCAGCAGGGCAGTCATCTACCTCAGGTGTTCGAGAGCACTTGAAATGGAGCCAGAGAGATCAAAGAGTGTTCTCTAACATAGATCACTTTCCACTTAAAAATGGACACATTGAGGTGGATCACTGACTTCCTTTACATTTACATGTAGAACATTTAGCCTCTGATTAAGAGAGACTGTGAACGTAAGGGTTGAGATTTTGACGATGCAGGTATGAAGAGGAGGGAGTAGCATGCCCCAAGGTGATTGATATCCATCTTGGCTGCTGTACAGAGTCACTGTCCCAGGAAAGTTGGTTGGTAGAAAGTGCAATGAAAGCAGGACCACTTGCTCCCTTGTTGATTTTTAATGCCACTGTGGGAATGTTGAAAATGATCTCTGTGGTTTGGCTTCCTGCTGCTCCTTGGTTGAGATGGACTAATGGACTAAAGCTTTCTTCTGAAGGGGAATTCCCACCGGGCCTGGAGTGCTTGGATTCCTTCTCTTACCCTTCCCTTCATTTTCAAGCACATCCTTTGTGGGCAGAAGAACAAATAGTCTAATTAAATTAAAGGAGATACGTGTGAAATCCTCTTTGCAGCCCTTAGTCGGGGAGCTTCGTGTGCTAAATATTTCTAATTCTTATCACTTGCTTCGATTAAATATTCAAGACACTAAGTTAAATAGCAGAGGGCTTTCTATGCTAATGTTTCAAAATAATTCCCAACTAATGAGTATTAATTAGCTCACAGGTCAGTTAACAAATATTTATTAAGAGTTTAGAGTGCATATGAAATTGTGCTATAGACCCTAGAGAGTTTGCAGTAACAAATTTACCTGGAATTTAATCATCTAAATTTATGGGGAATAGTTACCAGTAAACAAATATCATATGTATATATGTGTGTATATGTATATACGTAATTATATTTACATCTAAGGTAGCTTTTGTGAAACTGTAAAATAGCTATGTGCATATAGTAAGTGTTCAAACCTCATACTCTGCCACTGAAGTTTCTTTATACACTTCAAGTTGGTGAAGAATATAAAATCACCTACAGACAAGCAGATGGTCTATTGATAAGATTTCTTTGGTTTCCACTCCTTTGTTTCTTTCAAAGGATTCAAATTATGTGATTTAAATTATATTTGACCCCTACAGATGAGTAAGAAAACGTAGGAGGGGTGCTACTTTACAGTTAGATTAGGGGCCAGACAAGAGAGTGCTGGTAGATGGCACAACCATCCTGTGAACCACCTCTTGACAGTACACCAGAAATACATCACAGATAAAATTAGGATGAAATATTTTTACCTCCCAAGGGAATCATGTATACATCACATTGTAACAGGGAATCCTTGGAAGAAAGAAAGTTGGAAAGTCACACTTCTTAGGTAAACCCTGTTTTTGAAGTGTTGTTCTCTAGCAGAGGAGACATGTCCACGGCAGAACTCTCGCTGCAGATATCTAACAAGAGTGAAATTAATAGTGAGAGCTGGAGGATGAGAAGGAGTGAGGACTTGCAGATGGGGGGAGCCCCAATCTGTCCCTAGCTGCTGTGGAAGTGTCACCCCGGATCCCAGGCCAAGGGCTCCTCATTCCACCCTGCTGCTCTTGGAATGTAGGACATAGGCTGAAGCTCCTGCCTCACTTTGAGTTGTGGACATCATCAAGGGTCACAGTAAGGGAGCCCCAGCTTACACAGCGTATTGATGAACCCGCTTCTGTCGTGTGTTTGCAGGTGATTTTAATTTCACTGTAAACTTTCTATGATAGGTTTGGGTTTTTGCATATACGTCCACAGGCATTTTAAAACTCAGTGTTTTGGCTAGCATACAGACACTTGGTTTTGTTGTCACATTCTCATCCGTGTGTATCATTATATGTTGTTCCCCTACTGTCTCCCCATCCCCCACACCTCTCTCTTGGTTGTTGATCCCTGTGTCCCCCCCAGTACCCCTACCTTCTGCTTTTGTGGCCTGTGTTTTCTCCCCCTCATACACATCTATGTGTAAACTTAAACCCAGATTGTTACATGAGGCAAATCAAGCCTACACTTTGTCTTTCAGCCTAACTTATTTTCTTTCATATAAATGTCTCCAGCTCCATCCATTTTCCTGTAAACACCATATTTTACACCCACAGCTGAATAAAATCCCATTGTATTTGTACCACACTTTCTTTATCCACTCCTCTGATGATTAGACATCTAGCCTTGTTCCAATTCTTGGCTGTTTTGAATAGTGAATCCATAAGCATAGATGTGTAGGTGTGTCTGGTCCACAGTTTTGGGCTGGATGCAGGAGCACAGTAGACTTCCCCCACACATCCTAGAAGAGAAGCAATTTCTATCGTAGGATAGCCAAGTACCTACAAGGAATGGAATGTAGACTTACTCCACCTGCTGTTGGGAAGCACATGTATGTTTGATGGAAAGGTTTTTTCTTCTCTCCCAGCATGACTAAAGCAGATCTGATAGATAAAAATGGTATACACAGTGCCATTTGGACAGAGATAAGTTACATGATGAGTACATGAATCAATTAATGTGAGTGATAACCTGACTTATTTATACTGAGGTGGACATCTCTGGTCTAATCTCTAGGCCCTTTTCAGCAATATGACAGTTACCTCCAGCATAGTCACCCTGCTATAAAACACACCTGCAGGATCTCATCATTATTTCTGCTTCCTTGCCACCTCCTGGGTCATCTCTTTATCCCAAGACCTCCTCCTTTGCAGTGCAGAAACTTTTTTTTTTCCTGTTTGTCTGCTTGTAGGATCATAATTGGGAGGTCACACCTGGGAGGTCATCCTGAACAATAACTCCCTGGGTTTCCTTCTAGCAACTTTGCATTTTGAATTAATTTTGGTACCTGGAGAGAAAGTGGGGTCTGGTTTTGTTCTTCTGCATATAGATATCCAGTGTCCTTAATATCCTTCATGGAGGAGCCTATCCCTCTTTATTGTGAATTCTCAGAACAGAGCAGACAGCCCAGGAATTAATCTACTTCTTCACATCCAACTGAAAGGCCCCTTTAAAATGTATCATTACCCAAGTCTTCCTTTCCTGTGAGTATTGAGGAGAAACTCTAAATTTAGTGCAACTCTAGCGAAGATGTAGAAAATAACTGCTTTAAAATATAGATGTTTCTCAGTAGTAAAAGTCCTATGCAGTGTAAATGTTCTGTAGTTCATGCGACAATAACATGTAGTTGTAGCAAAAATTGAGAATATTTCATAGTCACAAAAACAACACTAAGACAGATTAGTGTCAAACAGTGAAAACCATGCTCAGTGATAGAATGTTGTCCACAATACCTTTCAAAGAAACCTGAGCTTCTCCTTCAACAGATTATGTACCTAGCTCCTTGGTGTATGTGTGAGCGAATGTACACACACACACACACACACACACACACACACACACACACACACACACTCAAGTATCAGTGCTTATTAGAAACCTCTGGAAAACCCTGGATCTATCTTATTGCTCTGCTGTGTGTGAGGAGAAAAATCCCCTTATTTGAATTTTTTGAATATCACAGAATAAAGATGGATCACAACAAATATTTTAATGTTGTTTCATTAATATCTGTTGAAACCCCCTACAAAGGGAGGGAGATTTCGGGTCAGGTCTCTGCTCTCTAAGGAAGAAGCGGCAGTGTGAAATGTCTGTTAGCATTTCCAGGGATTGTCACACCACCTCATCAGTCTCAGGAACCTTAGTTAAACAGAGTGTGCATGGGGTGCCTTTCTTCTGACTGATACCGCATAACAAAGCTGTGTAGGACAGAGGGTGCACCTAACCCATCCCTCACCTAGCTCTCCCTGTACTGCTCACTCTGTGCAGACACAGGTAGAGAAGAAGTACTGCCAAAACCAGGACCATCTCTAGGCTGTCTAGTCTCTTTCTTTAAAGTCCTCTGGCTATAGCCTATTGTTAAAATGCTTTAGAAACCCCTTCCAATAGGGCAGAATGTCCCTGATACCATGTCTGTTCAGGGACTCTGACTAGACTTGATAATGTCCCCAATATGCTTGTGGCACTGATTGTGTAAATGGAGCACGACAAAAAAGCTATAGGCTTAACTGTTTGCTCAGGGGTGTCTAGGGACAAGGCCTCTTTGGAGTGAGAAAAGTAAAATACGTAAGCAGCAGATATTTTTAGTAATTCTGGTCATCCTTGAGTTTCATTTTAAGGGTTTTTTCTCATCGAAACCTGAATTGTCTTGATAGGGAAAATATAATTATATTAAACTATGTCATAAGAGACTACACATGAATTTAAAATGAGAATTTATTGAATTTGTCCTTTCCCAGAAGCAAGTTTCTTAGCTTGATCTGGCCAATGTTTTGGAGTCAGACATAATGGGAAACCGTGTTATAATCTCAAGGTTGTATGAAGCTCATCAGGAAACCAGCCTCTCCATTCACACAGATGGCCTTGGGACACTCTACAATGGGGCAGCCATACCCTTGTCTCTTGCCTTTCTCTTTTTAGTAGTTAGTCTAGACTAATGCACTGTTCTTATCTTTCAATTAGTGAGTTCTTAATGTTTGCAGGTTATAATTTTGTCTATGTCTAGGTGTAGAAATATTCATCTTAAAAGCAGTCATCATGCTTCATACCAGTGAGAATACTTACAATCCGCTCTTTACACACTTTCCATTCTCTATAATACTTTTTCTGTATCAAACACAGGGAGCCTTTAAGGTGTCCTCTTCTTCTTGCAAATGCAAATTTCCCCTGTTCCACCCTGGAACATTTTAAGCACCTTATAAAGCCATTCTTGAATTAAACCCAATACATGGGCTCAGAGCTCCTGCATTTTTTGTGCTTTATTTTCATTGGCCCTTTCTTATCTCACCAGGTAAGAACCAACCATGTTGAGTGTTATGTGCATGGTGATTTTCTTTTCTGCTCTTCTTTGCTATTCCTGTGGTGATATTCTTAATTCTGGGCATTACTATTTGCCATTTAGACTTTGAGATTAGTCTTCTACAAGGGTCCTAATTCCCTTTTCTCAGTTATAATCTACTTTATACAATTAAAAGATCAATTGTCCTAATCACATCATTTACCTTGAAAGGCATCGTTAATTCTCCCAATTGTTCAGACAGGGTAGTCAATTTGTAGGCAGGTATGCAGCATGCTCCAGAGGGGCCTCCCAGATCTCCACACTCCTGATCTCCCACAAGCCTGTCTAACCAAGCAGAACTTTTCCTGTTCTAGACACAGATGTTGCTTCTTTAAAAACCATCCATGGCAGTCAGTTTTCTGTCGCTCTGACAAAGCAGATCAGCTTATGAAGATTATAGTTTCTTTCGGCTTATTGTTTTGCAGGTTGTGGTCCATGCTCAGTTACCTACATAGTTCTAGCTCTGTGATGAGGCTGCGTACATCATAGCTGGAGCAAGGTAGACTAAAATCAAATAATCTATGATTGAGAAACAAGAGAAGGAGAAGAAAGTGCTATAGAATATTCTTTAAGATGTGTTACATTTGTTTGTGCTGTGGAACATTTGTTTCAATGATGCAAAGATGTGTTACATTCTTTTATGTTGCATTTGTTTAACTCTGTAAAGCTGTGTTACTCTGCCTGTCTAAAATACCTCATTGGCCTAATAAAGAGCTGAATGGCCAATAAGAAGGCAGGAGAAAGGATAGGCGGGGCTGACAGGCAGAGAAAATAAATAGGAGGAGAAGTCTTGGAAAAGGAGATTGGAGGAGCAAGAAAAGGAGAGTCAGCCACTCAGCTACACAGGAAGACATGCAGTAAGAAATAAAGAAAGGTATGAAAAATAGAGAAAGATAAAATCCCAGAAGCAAAAAATAGATGGGATAATTTAAGTTAAGAAAAGCTGGCTAGAAATAAGCCAAGCTAAGGCTGGGTATTCTTAAGAAAGAGTAAGCCTCTGTGTGTATTTGAGAACTGGGTGGTGGGCATCCCGAAATAACCAAAGAGTAAGGAGTGAAAACAACAAAACCTACAGAAAGGGCTAGCATGTCATACCTTTTGGGGAAGATGTACCCTAAATGTCCTGAGGACATCCCACAAGGCCCCTCTCTCACAAGGTTCCACTACCTTCCAACAATGCCAGCCTGGATACAAAGCTTTTATCTCATGGGCTTTGGGCAACACTCAAGATCCACACAGTAGTATCTTCTTCACTTCATTTTTTCAGACACCCTTGTGCTCTAAACATCCTGAGCTGCCAGAGTTTTCTGATCACTGGTGAATTCCTTCAGCCATCAAGATGGAAACAAGGCTGGAATGCATGTCATTTATCTTAAATTCTAAGGAAGCTGTGTCTGGGGGAGTGGTGGGACAGGAGAAGGAAGGATGGCAGTGAATGAATGGATTCATGCTCTGGGAAGCTGAGACTCAATTCCTTTGGGGATGTGTAGAAAACCTTGTAGTGCATCCTGCTAGGAAAGGAATAGTTACAAGCTAAATTCTCCTTGACACTGCCTGAGGGAGACTGTCTTGTAAAAGGAACTCTCTGGATTTCCCAGTATATTTAGTGTAGAGAGATGGTCTGAGTCTAAGTAGAGACAGAATGTTTGGGCAGAGAGCTTCCTCACTTCCAGAGGGAAAATCTGTGAGGATATGTAGACAGATTTTCCAGGGCCCTGTCACTCCTGGCATGACCCATTCACTAACTTTCTTTTCTTCAAAATGAGTGCCTTATTCCAGGCATAATCATACGCATCTATTTCCCCAAGGCTCACACTACAGCAGTTGTTTGGGAACTAGACAGCGGGATGACTTCTTGGTAGGATGATTGGCCCCCAAGAGTGGTAATTGAGGTGAGATGTGCAGAAGAAGAAAAGTCAGCTGTGCCCAAATTCCAGACAGTAGGGGACACAAACAGAAGGTGACATGAGGTTCACAAAGGAGCTTGTGCCTTTCCTAAGAGTGAATGCCCTGATTCAAACCGAGGAATGGGGAGAAAATGACCTCCAGTCAACCTCTCACACTGGCTCATGAGAACAGAATGTACCACGTCCTCAAGACAGATCTTGTCATAACAACTATGTAACTACACCAAAACTAACAGCTAACTTTTTTTTCTTCAATTTCTTTGTTTCGCTTGAGGCCATACTGAGCCTCTGTTATAGGAAGGAAGAGGCTTGGTGTATCATTCTTGCTAGTTCTCTTAGCTATCCATGCCAAGATTTTTCTAGAACATTCTGTTCTTACATTCTTATCCATCAACTAGAGAATGAATCTCTTCCCCTTTGGCTTCAGAGATCCCATCCAGTGAATTACCACCACACATTTCTCATTAGATTACTTTGAATTTGGCCTTTGGGACCTTCCCTCCCTCCTGACTGGTGCATTCCTACACTCAGGAGTTCTACTAAACTATCAGCCAGCTGCTAAGTTAAGGAAGTCAGAACTAAACTCAGAATCTCTGAAAGTTTCTGGCGTTACCATAAAGCACTCCTGTCCCTGTGTATGGTGACATCTTTCACTTGTGACCAGGCTGGATTATCTCTTCTCATTCTGGATTCCTCCACATCCCTGTGCCTCTCATAAGAATCCCTCTAAGAGCCTCTTTCCGTCCATGCTTTTCAGCTAAGCTTTCTGGGGTGTCTTTCTTTTTGAACCTCAGAAATTTTCAATAATGGTTGGAATTTCTGAACCTGCTCAGTGAAAAGAAAAAGAAGCAGAAGCCTTGGGCTTTTATGTCAAGTGTGCTATAACTAGGCCTGTGGGTATCAGATGACTTGCCTCAACACTCACTTTACGTTGTAAAAGGTACGTTGTTCAAAGCTGTGAAGTTAACAATTCTTAAAGATGTCCCCCACCATCTTCATTCTTCTTACCATGGCCCCACGGAAAGAGTTGACCTTCCTTTTCTTCATGTTCATTAAAAGCATGCGTTTGTCAGTGAAATGATTTTAACCCCTCCAAGCGGAATTTTGTTTCACCTGACACCTCAGATGGTTGGAAAGAATTGGCAGCATACTTTGCCTCCTTGAGAAGCTGTTCTTGGGCCAGAGAAGCTTATAGCATGTTGTCTACTTGTAAAACAATCATGTAGTGGGTAGCCATTTCAGCTTTGGTCTGGAAGTTCCAGTCCCCACTGAGGCTTTGGTAACTGTCATGCCTAAAAGGCAGGGCCAAGAGAGGACACTGAAGACATGACACCCAGATGCAAGGGCTCTCTTGGTCCCTGGGCCATGAACACTGGAGGTAGACCAAGCAAAGTTCTCCAGAGAACACCGCTGGACTGTGCCACACCTTTTCCAGACCCTGTTACCTATTCCTTCACTTGTAAGTTATTCCACAAAATAAACCTTCCTTTTAACTATGTGGAGTGGCCTTAATAATTTCACCACTACAAGTCAGGTGAAGAAAAGTAACTTGCTCATCTGGGCATGTCCTGGGATACTCGTGATTTGGGGTAAATACTTTAGTTGGCCTGTGACACATAGTTGCTGTCTTATGCTTGCTCACAAGTCTGAAGGAGATAATTTCAGAACTGAGTGCCTCTTACATATATTTTATTTGAAGCATTTCCACAGCAAGCCCCCTAAATAAAAGTCATTTGAAATTCCCATTCTTGTCTATTTAAAGGTAAGTAGGGAAGATAAACTATTACTCACAGATGTCTTATGGGTTTCATCTCTTCTGATTCTTTTCTCCATTCTATCGATTTTATTTCTGTTCTTAATGGGCTACTACCATTCTGCATTCATCATATTCAGTAGTGTGATGCAGTTTAATGTGTGTCTCTACGCACACATGTGTAAGTGTGATATTTTCCTTACATCTGTGAAACTTCATCGCTGCAAAGGAAATGGCACAAATTACTTACTGCAGCGTGCTGCAATGAGTGGGACTCAAGAGTTCAGCCCCCTGGATGCTGATAGACTACAAGCATGGCCGTGCCCATCTGGGTGGCGCCACTCCAATGATGCATTAGATGTGTATTTGTCACCATATGTTCCTGATGGTTCCATGAGGTCAATATCAGCAGGTCAGATAGTCTGTGCAATGTCTGACTCAAGCTCCCTGCTGCCAGATTTTGGAGCAAATGTGCTCTTTGATCATAAAATTTCACACCCATTTTTTCTCTTTGTACATTACATGCAGTTCTAAAAATATTGCAACTCTTTTGGAAAGTTTTTTTTTTAACCTCACTTCTCACTTTTTATTCCTTAATTTTATCTTCACAATCTACTCTACTGCACCAAATACTGTTGTTGCTGCTGCTTCTCTGCATTCTGTCGGGTTGGTAGTGACTGGAGTCAGGGTGGCTAGAAGTTATGCTGAGCTGGTGCAGTTTCACAGTAAACCTCCTGCCTCTGCTAGCTAAGTCCTGGGAGGACATGTCCTTGTCATCATGCCCAGCTTGTCTGTGATCTTGTGTGCTAACACATAAGTATAAGTATAGTGTTAGTTCTAACGATAATTAAAAATAATTCCCAATTTCATGGAAAGGCTAGAGGTAAGTGATGAACACTGACTGACTTGTCTTTCCTTTTGTTACTTTCCAAACAATGAGGACGGTGGCAGGCGGCACACCTGAGGTTTGGAATGCTCCAGTGCTGTGTCTCAGTGACCAAAGGCCTGCGTTATGTGTGTGTCCTTACTGCTTCCCTTAGGCTTGCTTTCACTACGGTGAAGAGAGTTGACATTTTCCTGTGTTTACACCTGTGCTTGAGTCCTGCACAGATATTTTCCTGTACTTTGGAGAGACTGTCCTGACTCCACATTAAAAGAGGAAGAGGGTGGCTGTGGAGGTGACCCAGCAAGCAAGGGCTTGCTTTGTGAACATGAGGACCTGAGTTCCGATCCCTAGCTTCTACTAAATACAAAAACACAAGAGCAGTAACAAAAAACAAAAACAAGCCTACACCTGCGACCCCAGGGTTGCAGACCTAGAGATAGGTGTATCCCAGTGGTTCACTAAGTAATCCATCTAGACAGTCAGTGAGCTCCAAGTTCCATTAGAGAATCTGTGTCTGAATGTAAGGTAGAAGAGGTGAAGACATCCGACACTCTGACCCCTGCACACATATGTATCATACATGGACTATACACATATACCCATGCCCATGCAGGACCACACATGTACACTCACATGGACAGGTATATCCATACACATAAGCATACACTGCACATGCATACCCACACAGGCATACAGGCACATACATATAAACACACATGCACCACACATCTGCATACATACATAGATAGACACACAGAGAAAAGGAAGACATGAAAATCTGTTAGGCACAGAATGCTAGACAAGATAGAAACTCTCCCATGCAGTGGATCATTCACAGTAATTATAGGTAACTGATTTTGTGTTCATATGAAATGCAAAAAGCAATTTACAGATGAGAAGCAAATTTGTTTTGACTCTAGCCAACTTGGCATTTAGAAAATCACTTATATAAAATTATGCAATAAAACTAAAGTTTAGGGTTCTACACCAGAAGCCTTGTTCAGGAACAATCAATATTCTCACTGTTAAAAAAAAATAGTAAAAAAAAAAGGCTACTAACCATTGAAATGATTGCCTGTCATTATCAAAGAACTTTAAATTTTAATATTAAGGTTCTGCTACAATTTCTCATTAATTTTTCATAAAAATTGATTTCTTTTCAAAGGAGATTGTCGGATACTATTTTGGTCTCAGTGAGTGGAAATCATTTCAACAAATATATGAAAATTATTTTAACAATTATATGCTCACTGGGTGTCTAAATAGTCATGACTTTTGACCTGGGTTGTCTGTGTGCTGATAGTTGCTCTTTAGCAATAATGACTAAGATGTGACAGGTGACAGTGCTGTGAAACACCTCTTCATGGCTGTGAAACACTGATCTTGCACAGTGACAAAGGCAGGGTGTCCTGACTGTCCTCCATGCTGAGTAATGCACAGATCAACAGAGTGTTTGCAGATACCATGATATCTTAATGTTTAGTCTAAGAAGAATAGGGGATGTTCAGGTGGCCCTCAGCTGGTGAAGCAAATAGAACATGACATGGCATTTTATGGAGACATGTGCAACTGGACCTGCAGACAAATCCAAAGTCTAGCCTGGGCTCCACAACCTAGCAAGAGCTTCAGGGCCTAGTCAGCCTTAACACTCCCCTCTGCATGGGATTCCCCTGCAACTTAGTTTAGAAAACCTCCTTTAATTGTTTGATACTCAGTTTATAGATGACTACTGCATTCTGCCTTGGTGCTTCCTTCCTTCCCATGTGTGAACAAGTGTGTGGAAGCCCGTGGTCAATGGCCTCCAGGTGCTCTTCACCTTAGGTTTTATGAAAAAGTCTCTCACTGGACCTACAACTCACTAAGTCCACCACATTGTTGCCCAGCAAATCTATGGACCTTCTGTTCAAATGTCCCTTCACTGGGATTACACACATGTATGACCCCACCCAACAGTTAACATGGCTGCCATGATCTGAACACAGGATCTGATGCTTATATGACAAGCTCTTTACCAACTGAGTCATCTACCCAGACTTCATAATTTTTCTTTTACATTCTGTTTTTCTGTTCATCCCATCATTATAATGTTAATACAGTTATCCAGGCACATTTTTAAAAAAGTCCCACCACTTATTTCCTTGTAGTTTGATAAATAAGATTAACATCAAATAACTTCAGGTTAGATAAAATGAGATAGGTGAATACTGTAAGAAGAACATGCAGGTCAGAGTGTAAAGAAGTTACTAAGGACAGAGTCAGGAGTTCAAGATGCTCATTTGTGGGCTAGAAAACTAGATGTGAGGAGACAGCTTGCAGACACCAAGGGCTTCTTACACTTTTGCTTTATCCATATATAGTAGGAAGCATATGTGCTTAAGGGGATACTGGAAGGGAGAAGTGAACTCAGATCTAGGCTACAGCTGTTCAGACAATGTCTGCCTTTTCTACACAGTGTTTGTATGAAGAATTACATCTCCATTCTTAAATATCATTGTAATCTTTAAATGATGTCACAATGTGTCAGCAAGACGGATTTGACATTGTGATCCTCCTATGTGTTAGTGGTGTTGTTTGTTTGCCCCATGCAGCTTGACCTAAGAGGAGGGAGGAATGAGCTCCTGCATTCAGATGGAGAACGCAGAGGCAGGGCTCTCTAATTTACAGCAGCATCCTGGATGGTGAGAGCGAGTCAGCATTGTTCCAAAGCCAGCAGAAACAGGCACGCTGCCAAATCTCAAACATTGGCTGAAAACATTTGGCTATGCTCTGAAAATTAATTATTTTCTTCATCCAACCATGTTATATTCCTGATCACTTGGAATCCAGAAATACCCATTATTTATCTTTCACAATAGCATGCTGGCTTTAGGGTGCATTTGCTAGTTGTCATATGGGGAGCTGAAATTTAATAAAGCAAAAATGTGGATCAAAGGTCTTCTCTGGGGACTATACCGTGTGGCTGACATCTTCCATCAGGAGCCCATGTGGTTAGATAAAATTCTTAACGAGGGTTTCCCGGGATCTCAGCTGGTTAGTTTGACTTTTGAAAACCTGTTTACTTGATAGAAAGTAGGGCTGTCTTGCCAAACTCCAACTGCTCCCCTTGAGCATTAGTCTTCAGTTCCACAGGCATGCAGACAGGTTTTAGTTTACCAGGGTACCCATTGACTTCTCCATGCAGTGAAGGATTCATAGTGTGGAAGGGGAACCAGGAGGGAATGATCAACTTCTAGAATGTGCAGAATTCTGGCAGTTTTAAATGTAATTCACATGCATCACCAGCATCTAGAGGATACTCTTGGTGGTGGTTTGTGTCATTTTTTTTCCTTGAGACAAGGTTTCTCTGTTTAGCTTTGATGCCTGTCCAGGATCTCACTCTGTAGACCAGGCTGGCCTCAAACTCACAGATTCACCTGGCTCTGCCTCCTGAGTGCTGGGATTAAAGGCGTGCGCCGCTGCCTCCTGGCCTGGTTTGTGTCATTGTTAATGTGAATACTTCACACACATGTGATTATATCTCATCTTCTCAATGCACACACAAGGAAACTGTCACCCCTATTTCATGATAAATCTGGGGCTCCAGGCTTGCACACATCTTGTCCAGCTCACCCATGCACTCCCAAGAAGAATTAGGATTTGGAACTGTGTCTTCTTAGATTTGAAACTCATTACCATGATCCAGAGTTGCTTCCCTAAACCACAGTGTGACAATCAGTAGCCCGCAGAAGAATGTTTAATGCAACCAGGATTCCATCAGCGAAGGAGGCACATGTGCCCTGCCCTGCATTTATTCCAGACTTCCGCCTAAACTCTAATCTGATACCATTTTAAAGTATCATGCCAGGGTTATCTTATGTCATGGTGGAACAACATAGGATTCCCTAAGGATGGCCTTCCCTAAAGGTAAGCAGTAGGTCTCAGGGCCAAGAACAGGCAAGATCTAAAGTAACCAACTGGTCTAGTGGTCAGAACAAAGTCTTCCTGAGGTATCTGCTAACCTTTTGTTCCTCTTTAAGGAGTTGCGTGCTAGAAGAAGCTACTTTGATATTACATCACTTCAAAGGTATCTCTAGATTAACCTCCATTCAAGACTCCTGCAGCTTTTGAGGTCACAATACTTTTACTTAGCTTTGGAGATTTATTTTCTTTATTATGTAGATCAAGAATTCATAAAAAAAAACATTTTTGGTAACCTGATATGAAAGTTTCTATTTTAGGCTGATGCAAATATGTGCCATTGATGTTTTAACATACATATTGTATTAGTTCTTTGAGAATTTTGTACACTGAGTTTTGATCGTATTCACTTTCAATTTGGCATGAAGAATGTGCTTTTCCTTTTTTAAAAAAAGGTAATATGTTTAAAATATTTATCACTGACCTAGTATTTTTTACTGTCTTACTGTTTTGGTAGCTTTATACACACACACACACACACACACACACACACACACACACACACACACACATATACCCTCTGCTGCTATTATATTCACCTTCCATTGCCCTCTGTTGCTTCCCCTTTCTGTCTGAATCCCCTTTTTTGCCAACTACTCCTCCAGTGTCTGCACCGCTCAAGAAAATGTCACCCCCTCCTATAGTAAGGCCCATGGAAAGTGGGTCCTGGTGGGCTCCTCCTTTGTCCTTGGTGGAATGTTGACTGGACCAGTCTTGGGCAGGTGTCATCACTGCTGTGTGTGTGTGAGTGGAGGTATTGTTGCATCTGGATGCAGTGATTCATGGCTCTCCTCCCTATCCTCCAGCTCTTATGTCCTCTCCACTCCCTCTACTCTATTCTCTGGATCTTCCTTGTTGTGGGGAGTCACTGTATTTTCAACATACCTATCTAGGTAAATGAAAGGATGTGATTGAAATTCATGGAAAGCTTCTGTATGATCAATTATGATGCAAAATTCTGCAAAAATAAAAAATTCATCTGGAAGGCAAAATCAGGAAAATTCTTAAAGTAGGCTTTCTCTCAGAGCCTACAGCAGGTGATTGCTGCCTGGACCAAGTGATGGAAGTCTCCTCAGAAAACATGAGCATGTTCTACAGAGCGTGTAAGGAGGAAAGGAGTTTGTGACCTTGGAGACACTCACCTTGCACAAGGTCACAAGTTAACCAAGTGTGGGTAGTTTAAGGAATGTACATGGGGTGAAAGCTAAAGGCTCTCTTATCTTAGTAGAACTTACTAACTTTAGAGAAATGCCCCGTATTTCTACAAAGTTTGAATAGATATGCTTCTACTTTAGGCATCCCTCTGTTTTCCAGGGTCTGGCTTACTTTATGACTTCCCATATTAATTCACAGAATTAACAGAATACATTTGTAAAGGGTGGCACCCTCATTTACTGCCTCCTACCTTTCTCAGAACTCCTCAAAATAATTAACTTCAGAATACGAAGTTTCTTCTACATGAGGGAATTGCGTGCAAACTGCCACACATAATAAGGACTGTCTCTGTGTGTCATCTTAGACCTTCGTGTCTTCTCTGTAAAAAAGAGTCATTACTTTGCATACCTGTTTGTCATGGCAACAGAAGTGGGTGGAAGGAGAGGGTGAGTGCTTCCAAGCTCACAATCGAGAAAAGTAGGTCGCAATCAACAAATGCCAGAAGGCAGAGTCTCCTGTACCTTCTGTGGACCTGTGCAATGCCCACAGAACATCACTTGTCCTTTGATGAAGACTATGTGCTGAATATGTGGGGTGATTTTCAGGGACAATAGCAAGAGGGACTTCTGTGGTTTCCCAGATCTGGTTCAGAGCTGGTCACAGAACCCCAACTGGATATCTAGAGCAGTATACCTGCTCCTAGTTGGGGTCCTTTCTGGTACCCATGGCATTTAGAGTATTGTGGGCAAATTAAAATCCACTTTATGGGCTTACCAGTCATGTAGGTTACATATGTGACATGCATAGTACCTGCCATAAGCAAATTGATATATATGCCCTTATATTTTCAGTGTATGGTAGAATGTGTGTAGGGCAATGTTTAAAATTGTGGAAAGAAATTAAGAGGAGCTCCAAGAGGATGTCTGAGTGGACTTACAACCCTCAGGGCTGAGTATAAGTAGAAGCTTGCCACATCCACAGGTGGTAGACAGCATGAAGGGTGCCTGATCAATACACACAAGTGCCTCTCAGCAGCCGGCACCAACGGCAATACCTGATTCTTGTTTATCATGGGTTATTTCCTTTTCTCCACATACAAAACCCTCTCATTCTTTTTATAGGTAGCCCCACAGAGAATCCTGTAGGGAAAAGGATGAAAATTTAAATTGTAGCAATTACAGTGAAATTAAACTATATAGTAAAATGTAAATAACAGTAAAGTTTTAAATTTGGTAAAGCATAAGCTGAGACCTATATCCTCAAGTGAACATTTCCTAGTAATTACCCCCTAATGCAGACGGTCTCATTGATAGTTCACAGATTAGATAAAGACTACCACTGAGCAGGAGTCTTAATTTTGTTGCTATATCTTTGGCTTTGAGATAAGATGCCCTGTCGGGTATTTAGGGACTTAACTCAGGTTGTTTTCTTAAGGATTCAGGATCCTTTCCAGTTGTTCTACAAAGGATCCTCCCATGGCTTATTTGTAGATGACCAATCATCAACATAAACAAAGCAGTATTACATGATGATCCTTCTGTTCCAGTCCTATCTTCCCTGTGAGGGATACATAGAACAGGCTTTTATTCCCTCCCAATACCTTCTGCAAGCTGGTCCTTCTCAGAGATCAGCATTGTGTAGTAGGCCAGTGGAGAAGGATGCTAAGCTAATCTGGAAAGAAACCCCAGAGGTGGTGGTCAGTTGTCAGGTGGTATTGTGGTGTTCTGAAAACAGTGGCTTCCTTGCCCACTCACCTACAGGGATCTTTGCTGCTTAACTTTAACAGTATTATACATGCTGGTATCAGACAGCATTACTCATTTACTGATTTACAAGAAGTAAATGGCCATAGCTTATTCCAAATCACTTTACCTTAATGTATATGTTAGCATATACCTAAGTGGGCATATTAATGTGAGGTGTCCATAAATACTTAAAAAGTGAGTTTCTTCTGAAAAGCGCATTGAAAATAACTCCTCTGTGCCACTCTTCACTTCATTCTAAGACACCACAGATTTCATACCAGGCGATGCTTTGGAGGAAAGCTAATGGGTACTTAAAATGCTTGGAATTACATAACTCATATCAACTCCAGCCACTGAGTTAAATCAGTGAACAGAATTCCTAGAAACAACTCATACCAAATTAAGCTTCCAAGTTGAATTTATAGCACTGCTCATTGTAGTTTTAAACCCATATCTGGCACCTTAGAGAGTATAGATTAGTGAAAGAACACTTTTCTAGCATGCCCTAGGCTCTGAGTTGGGTCCCCAGCACCAAGCTAAAAGACAAACAATCCAAGAAAATACAAATCAAAGCCAACAGAAGGACCAGAATCTGTTTAAATTTCACACAGTGGCAGCTGCACTCACCGGTTCTGTAGATGGGTTGTTGGTTTCTGTTGGTTTCGTCTGAATTCCACTGTGACATGCAAAATGAGAGAGACAGTAACATTCATCTCAGCAAAGTTTCAATAACTTTTTGAAAAGAAGTCACTTAGTATAGTGCAAAATAATAATGTGGAGGAGAAGCTTGATAACGTTCTGCATGTTGAAACCCAGGGAGTTAGATGGTGAGCTCTCATTTCTCCTGTAATAGGCAGGTGTTTGAACTTCATGTACCAGATACAGTAGGAAACGCACAAAATAGGTGCCATGGAGACTAAGTGATAGGCAATTGAGTACTCAGCACAGCTTGACTCTATTGCCTACAGCAGATACCAGTCAATATTCTGGGTGCCTGGGCTGATGTATGTGGTATCTGTTCTCAGGAGCCCACCAGAAAGAAACTCACTATTATGCCAAAGGCAGTTGCATAGAACATGTCAGTTTGATTATTTTAAAAACATTTCTTTTTTGAGACATGGTTTCTCTGTGTAGCTTTGCATCTTTCCTGGAACTCACTTGGTTGCCTAGGCTGGCCTCGAACTCTCAGAGTTCAATTCAAATGCACATGTGCTTGTGGTTTTGGGGGAAATGTCCTGGATGGGCTCTTGTGTTTGAATGCTTGGTTCTAGCTGGTAGTGGTGTGTGGGAAGGTCATGGAATGCTTACCAGCTTCACTAGAGGAAGTGGGTCACTATGGGGTAGACTTTGAATTCTTACAGCCCATCCCTGCTTTCTGTTCCTTCTCTGTCCCCTCAGTTTGGATACACTCTGACCAGCCATCCCCCATGGCTGCCACCACTTTGCCCTCATGGCTGCCACCACTGTGCCCCCACAGCTGCCACCACACCTTCCTTGTCTGTGTGGTTTTCCTCCCCAGCATGGCGGCCTCCCTCCAGAACTGCAAGCCTGAATGAATTCCTTACACCTCAAGTTGCTTTTGTCAGGATAGTTTATCTCATGAAGAGAAGGAAAGCTAAGGCAAGGCCTAATATGGCAGTATTGTCTTTATGTAGTACATATGAGATAAAGAGAGCTGCTCACTTTAGGCTGATTAGGCCCCATTGACTTGAAAATGTATTTGTGAGTTACATATAATTTAATAGATAACATTTATTCTTAGAGCAAAAAATTTGATATATTATATGCTAGATATTTATGCATAACATGGTGTTACATATGTTAACATATATGTTAATATAGTATATTATATACCTAGAAAAAACTATGGCTTTGTGTCATACAGGGTTTATCAGGGGCATCATACACTATCATATATGTGTGTAGGTACCACATGTGATGCATAAATAACTATAGCAGATGAAATTGATAATATGTTGCTAGCTGATAGATACCTGTTCAGTTCATAACCATGGCTGGCCCATTCTGTCCCAGTGGACAGGTGTGCCTCAGTAGACCTTCTTAGCTGATAACTCCCAAATTCAACTTGTAAAACTTCCTTAGGTTTGCCAAAGGAAACCCGATAAAACAGATGTGGTGACTTCTTGTCTTTATGGGCAACCCCTTTCCAGATGTTTTTATTCCCAATCTTTGAGCTAATATACTAGGATATGAGGCATCAGGGTTGGGAGGAGGCACACATATCCAAAACTGGGGCATTTGTCTTCTTGGTGCCTACCCCACTTACTCCTGGAGAATAGGTACAGTATTTAACCAGAGGTCAGACAAAGAAATCCAGGTATGAGTGTGACCTTGAATGATGCAGCTTTTATGACATTTTATTCAGTTTTGATGCTGTATGATAAATACACAAAACACAAATTCTAGTTTACGTTTGAAGACCTCTAGACAGACTGCTTAAGAAGGAACCTGACAGTTAATAGGGGAGTCCCCTGAGTACTGGGGCAGGCATTTCTGCCTCCAGGAGTATGTCTCAGCTGCATTCTGGAATCAGGATTTTACTGCTGTTCCCTTTGAACCCTTGGCACATAAGACATGGCAGCCAGTGTAGCAAGAGGCAGAGATGAGTGACCAGCACTGTGGGCTACCACCTCGTTCCTGGTTCCTAGACATGTTAGCTCTTCTTTCCTCCAGCTTGGATCACACATGCAGAAGGAATACAGGTGTCATGTTTTGTCTCAGGGGATCATGTTTATCCAGGTAGCTTAATTAGTTAATAGATGACCTTCAATCTCCCTCTCAGTCTATTTCTCTCTCTCTCTCTACCTCACTTCTCTTTGAATTTGGTTCATTGTTAAATACAATTCTACTCAAAAGTCCCTATTTATTAGTTTTCTAAGTGGATTCTGTTGAGCTTATAACCATTTTAAAACTCAAGGAGTTTGAGGGCACAGTGATGGCTTCTCTATCTTATCACTAACAGCAGTATGTGAAAACACAGAGCATTCCACAGCCTTGTTACAAGAAATTTGGAGACATTTATGAAACCCTTGTGGGGATGTAGCATGCCTATCATACATCTGCAGTCAATCCCAAGCTCTGGTGCCTCCATTCTCTACAGCTTTACATCTTCCAGGAGAGAACAGACAGGGCTGATGTCAACTACGGACACCACAAGACTGTAATTATTACAATGAGAAGGCAAAGTGGAACAGAGGACTTCTACAGTACCTTTCCATCCTCCCCAGAATTCTGCTTGGGAAAGTAGTAAGGCCATATTCTGAGCCGGGAACAAAAAGGAAATTCCTTCAACAGGACTGAGGAACTGGCCTTCCTGTAACTTCCTGCAGGAGGGGATCCTGGGAAATGAAGGTTCTTTCTACCAGTGTGTGTATGTGAAGAGAGACAGGATGCAGTGGAGACTGGTACCATACTGTGGAGGCAACTGAGTTCATCCACATATAGAGAGCTAAAATATTTTTTGTTGCTCCACTTGAAATGTATCTTAGCATTTAAGGGAGTCAGAAGTGATGGCTTAGCACCCCCTGCTCTGCATACTCATTCTAATGAAGCACAATGGTCTTTTCCCTGTGATCTGGATGGACTGTCCCAGCAAATAGACTATAGAAAGCTATGTAGTCCTCTGGAAACCGGAAGTGGTATGAGATGCCCAGGAACCTGCTC
Source organism: Onychomys torridus (assembly GCF_903995425.1). NCBI lineage: Eukaryota > Metazoa > Chordata > Mammalia > Rodentia > Cricetidae > Onychomys > Onychomys torridus. The sequence goes on along the minus strand of NC_050459.1, from coordinate 6,731,871 downwards.
ACTTCCTGTGGTGGTAGCAGAAGATGGGTCAGTATGGCCATCTTGGCTCTATTGTGTCATTTAGAAACCTGGATTGTTTTCATGCATATTGACTTTATTTCATAGAGTTTAGCTCATGATGTTCATGAGTTAATACTTATTCTGATACTTATTTTCCAATGAATGTTTGCTTACTTTAAATCACTTTATTGTATTTTGAGATGCAGTGAAAAAAGAGATTGGACAGTGTTAACTGCATATTTCCTTTAAGATTAAAAACACAGTTCTGATATTCCAGTTGGTGTCCCAATTACATGTAGAGTGGCTACAAACACCACTAACATTCATACAGATACAAATGAATAAATAATCACTTCTATTATGTCTGGCTTCAGTTTGGCTTTGAGGGTCTACAAGTAGGATGTACTAGATGACTCCCTCTGTGAGGAAAAGAAACATGTGTATGTATAAGCTTTCCTATAAGTGGAGGGATTGCCATCTATACACAGAATGTTGGTATAGCCGCTACCCCTACCACTTACCCCACTGAGATTTCCCTCTTAGGTGATCTGTGAGAACAAGGGCTCAATTGCAGTGTGTGTAAACAGGCAATGAGCAGGTCAGAAACTAACCTCTCAGTCTTCAGCCAATTCTCCCCAACTGAAGTTAGCTGGCATGCTTCTGTAGTCACATAACTGGCCTCATGAAGAATTTAAAGATTCAACTCCTTTTGTGTGACTGTTTTCTACACCCACAACACATTATGCTGGGAACTGTAGCTACCTTGGAGCTGAACAGGGTACATCATGACTTCAAGGAGATTTAATAAAGCAGAAAGAGATAACTTATGTGGGTTTCCTGAGTGCAAGATGAATAAGGTAGAGGGCTTCAGGGAGCCACAGAACGAAAAATATGTCAAATTGGAGAAGGTGGATGAGGTATCAGAGTCGTGGTAACCAATAAAGGAGTCCTAAGGCTGGGGATAGATGGGGTGGAGACATAGAAAGTAGGGTTCCAGAGATTCCAAAATGAATGCAACATAAGGGTGAACAGGGTGGGTGTTGCCACCGTCTTGCTGCCGTGTGTGTGTGTGTGTGTGTGTGTGTGTGTGTGTGTGTGTGTGTGTGATAATTTTGATAAGAGAAGATGAGCAGCACCCATTCCACAAAGCTTTGGCTGGAGTTTGTGTTAGAGGCAGTGAGGGCGGCTTTGTGTCGAAGGACTGGATTAAATGGGAGAGAGGACAAAGAGTGAGATACAGCTAGACTTTCCAGTTGTATCTGCAGGCGGCACACCATGAAAAACAAGAGAGGGGGATTTAGTTAGACTGGGAAGCATGGGAACTTGATTTTGTGCTTAAATTTTGTGCTTGACTGTGCTTAAAGTTCTGTTTAGATATTAGTTATTGGTATAGCTTTACAGGTAGAATGGGGATTTAGAGCTGAGCAGAAGATCAGAGTGGATTAGATTTTGCAGTTTCTTAAGTCAGCCTTGGAATTTTAAGCATCTCGTGGTGAGAGAGAAAAGCTGTGGAGAATGGAGAGCCTTGATGGTAGATTAGCAAAGAGGAGCATTTAGACAATCAAATCGGGAGGGTCAAAGGTAGAAGGCCTTGCTGAACAGTCAGGGGGAGAGTTCAAACAACATTGATTACTTACATAAAATATCAGGAAATCCAAAGAGTCCAGCCAGTTTGAAAACTATGCATTTATTGTTGACTTCTGTGGACATTCAGCAGTTTTCAACAACTTACAGAGAGCAGCACGTGAGAAAATGGTCCTCTTCAATGTGGAACTCAAATGAGGACAAACTGATGATCTGAAAAGTGACTATAGCTACTTAGTACCTACTGGGGACCAGGCAGCAGTACAATTTTTCACCATTTAATTCAAACACAAACAGCTGAACTATGACAGTGTTTTTCCAGATGAATAATTTAAGTCAAGTGTGTGGGCAAAACTATGCAGCTAGGAAAATGCTTATCACCTATCAATAAGGAATTCTGTGGGTGGATTAATGTCATGTAGCTACCTGCCCAGTGGAGCTCCCTAGATATACACAGTCATCAAGCACCGGGTGGCCAGAGTGACTGAAGACTTGGAGTTTTAATACTAGTTAATTTTAACTGTTTTGTTATTTCCATAGATCCCTGACTAATGGCCACCCATGAGACCCTACGGGGCCTGGATCAGAGCAAGGATGGGGTAAAAGTCTATTGGGTGATGAATGCTGAAGTCGATGCTGAACCTATGGCTCTGGGCTAATGACTAAACTGTGTTTTGTGTGACATGGTGTTTAGTGTTCATGTATACTTGTATTTGTTACTTTTCTTTCTGCAGTAACCAATGATCTGACAAAACTGTGACTTAGAGGAAGAAGGGCTGATTCTAGTTCACATTCTGAGGATGCTCTGAGGATGCAGCCCACTTAGGTGGGGAAGGCATGGTGGCTCTTGCCTGTGACAGTAGGAATGTGAGGGTCTTGCTCACATCCCAGTGGATCAGGAACCAGAATACAGAAAGTGGAGCAGGCTATAGAAACTTTAGGCTCATCATGACAGGTATCCTTCAGTTAGGCCAAGCCTTCTACATGTTCCACCCCATCTCAGAACAGCACCTGTGACTAAAAATCAAATGTCCAGCTAGGCGGTGGTGGCGCACACCTTTAATCCCAGCACTCGGGAGGCAGAGGCAGGTGGATCTTTGTGAGTTTGAGGCCAGCCTGGGCTACCAAGTGAGTTCCAGGAAAGGCACAAAGCTACACAGAGAAACCCTGTCTTGAAAAACCAAAAACCAAAAGCAAACAAAAAAAAAATCAAATGTCTAAATACATAGGCCTGTGAGGGATGTTTCACATTCAAACCAAGACATAATTCTAACTCTTTCAATTTATTCCCTCTGCTAGGTCACAACCTACTGTTTGCTTAAGGTCCATGTTCAAGTAAGCTAATTAGGTGTTTTCTTCAATAGAATCTCTAAGGACTCAGGTACCTGGTTTGACTTCAACTTTGACAGCTGTGGGTGGATTGGAAGTAAAGAGTATAAGAGATTTTTGCTCCACAAGTGAAGCAAACTCTGTAGGATTGTATTAGGGACGACTCTGGACTGCAATGATGGAGGAATCTTATATCCAAGGGTGACTATCCAGAATACTCTTAGGAAGAACTTCCTGACATATTGTATCTGTGAGTCAAAATTATAGGGTCACAGTAGATACATAATATGGTTGAGTACAATTGCAGAGGGGAAAGGTCTTTGTGATGACCAAATGGATGGATAACACACTCCTGACAAGACTTGACTAAAGTGTTGACCATTAGTGCAGGAACAAGTGTTTGCTGTAGGACCTTGGTTTGTAGTGTAGTTCAGTTGCAGAATCAACAGACAGAGGGAAATGCTGGTTCCATCAGCTGGACCAGGCAAAACGGTGGATATAACTGTGATAAAGCATTTCAGACCAGCAAATTTGGGGCTTGGAGACAAAAGCCAAACATTAATGGGTGAAGAAGGGAGACTGAAGCAAAGCTAAGGATGTCGAATCCTATTCATCACTATGCCATAACTACGGCTGCTTCAGCAAACATGAACAACTGAGATGTGAGATCTGGGGCAGCTGGGACCACAGTGCTTTGCTTTTCCCACACCTTTCCAAAGGAATTTGAAATTTAATTGATAAAGGCATAGATACTCACTCCTTTTGAGAATCAGTCCTTCCCAGGCTTGTTGAAGCCATCTGTTCTCTGCACTTCTTGTAAGAATCTATAGTCTGCTGGCTGATGGATATGGTCTATTCATCCTGCCCACAATCTTTGATCAACACAACATTCTTCATAGATTCTAGATCTCACAGGCTTCCAAACCTCTCTCCTTTGTAAGATCTCAGCTCTTATGGTCCTCAAGGTTTGCTGTGACTTAGAACTGCCCAAAAGGTGAACCATATCAGAGATCACTGGGTACAAATCTCAAGTTTGCTCCCTTAGTAGGACTTTGGTCAGACCCTAGACATTCTATTTCTATTACTCCCTGGGTGCAGCTTAGATGGCTACTGGGGTGTAGTACTTGTGCAGTCATAGATTCAAGATATATTGCAATGATGCTGGAAAGCAAGGCAGAGTACTTTAAATATTTAAATGGTTGTCACTGAGAAAAAGTGATTTCTAAAAAATGTTTAGTTCCCGTGGTCATGACTATTATTAAGGACTAGGGAGGAGGGGGTTATTGCATCATGGAATGAAGAACCTGACTCACAGGGAGAAAGAACCAGCATGACTTTTGTGAGTGGCATGGACATGGATTCTGTGGCAGATCTCAGCCAGAGTGTGCAGAGAAAGCTAACTTCTTTCTCCCAACACAGTCAGTGATTTTGATTTCCCATATTCAACATTCTAACTTCATAACATTTTTTTTTTTACCTTTTTCCTTAACAGGAGATCCCATTAAAATGAGCACCTAAAAAAGGAGTCAAGAAATATCCCTTGCTCTAACTTCTCTCTACAGCTCCTTGTAAGAACAATGGGTTTCTGACCTCTCTTTCTACCAAACTCTACTTGTACTGTACTCTTTGGGCAGGCATGCAACCACCATGTAGTAATCTTAGTCATTAAAACCAGTTCTCCTAAAAGTTTTCCTATTTGAATATCGCCATACCCCCAATCTGTGACTAAGTTGTTGGTGTACAGCCACTTTGTAGAAGGAGGTATTTTCAGCATTCAGTGCATAATGATCCCCCAAACTTGTCTGCCTATGCATGATGTGAGGAAGCAGGATACTCAACAGCCCTCTTAAATCGAGGGCACAGCTTCAACACTTTGGAGACCTGAGCAAGACACTGAGAGGAGTTTAATGAAGCCATCCCTTCTTCTCTACCTAGTACTGAGTGAAAAGTCTTTTAGGGATGGCAAAACTGAAAACGTGAAGCCATGGAATATATAGAAACTCTTCCTGGGGACAGTTTTATGTCTGAATTCTGTAAGCACAGGCCTGGGTGAATTGAAGTCCTTTTTCCAAACGCCAAGATTCTGACAAATTCTGAACCTTTCAGCACTCTCCAATCCTTGCTAATAATTTCACAGAAGTGCAAATGTGTCTGAGGCCTTTGAGACGTCTGAATGGTCTTGATGGAGGCATTGATAGGTGATGGGAGATGCTGATTTCTCCTTGAAGAGCGTCATGAATTGGTTTGAAATGCTGCCTGCAATGGATGCCCCACACTGTACATCCCATTTCCTTTTCATCTTTCCAAAACCAACAGTGATCTATGTACTGAGCTTATCAAACTTTGACAAAGCAAAACCAGAGAAATCAGGTGGCCATCCATATCCTCAGTTGTGGCTCATTTACTTCTTTTTCTTGTATGTAACACATAACTTCAGGAAAAATCCCATCCGATTTTAGATGTCTATACATCCCTATACTTATTGTGAATTTCATGTGTAAGTATTATATTCAAAAGTTACCACCCCTTGTTCTCCCTACTCCACTTCCTCCTGTGTCCTTCTCTACTCCTCTCAAATTCATGACCTATTCTTCTATAATTATTTTTTGCTAAGCACACACACACATGTAGATTTTACACACACACACACACAAAACAAACAAACAAACAAACAACAACAACAAAAAACCCTCCTGAGTCCAGTTAGTGTTGCTCATATGTTTAGGGATGGCCACAGACCACTTGAAATTGAATAACCTATCAGGAGGTTCATCTTCGGAAAAGACTTTCTCCTTTTCTACCGGCTGCTGATTGCCTGTCACTCTGCATCAAGGGTGGGACCTTGTGAAATTTCCCCATCCATGTCGGCATGTCAGATGGTGTTGTCATTATGCTTCATGTCTTAGTTAGGCAGAATATTGTTGTGGTTTCATAGGTGCAGCTTCCTCTTCATGACTATCTAACGATGGGCATCTTAGCCTTCTGGCTCTTACCATACCCTCTCCTGTGATGGTCTCTGTGTATCAAGTGGGGTCGGGTTGGGTCCCCCACAGTCAGTTGTCCCCTATATTTCGATTCAGGTTTGCAAGGATGAGATGACTCAAGGTGACTAGCAAAGATGCTGGTATAGAAGAGTCAGGGTAGGTGCAGGATCATCAGTTACTGCAAAGTTCTGAGGAACGCACTCATCACAATACCATGTGATCTATGGCACATGGACTTTTTGCCAGGAGAAGGACATATCACCTTACATTTTATAATGTCCGAGTTATGAGCAGGAAGAAGCTTTGCAGGATTTCTGTTCTAGTGACTTCCTTCTGTCCTGAGGTCAGCTGGTGTGACTGGTGGGTCGTCATCCTATTCATAGGACTCATTCCCAGAGCTTCCAATGCCAGCTCTGCAACCTTGTCTTCTAACCTGTCCTGAGGACAGTGATATGAGCACAGATGAATGCTGGATTTAACCTCTTTACCCTCTTTGCTCACCTATACAGCAAAGATAAGAGCTGTGTTGTCCTTACAACCCTATGGAGAATGTTTTATGAAATCATTCATATGAAGCTCCTGGCAGGGTGCTGAACAGGTAAGATATAAGCCATAGGAATTAGACAGTTCACCAGTATTGCCTTCTTATATCAAAACACTCACTAGGAAATAATCAGAATCCTTAAGAAAGCTTAGAGAATGGAACACCATGCTATGGATTAAGAAATGATGACATCCAATTATTTTATTCTCTGAGGGTAAGAACTATCCATTTGTGTTCATTTCCCTCAAAGGCTAGTCAATATGCAAAATGCTCAGTTTCCTGAAGGGAGAGGGGACTCCAAAGAATGTCATAAAATGTAACAACAAATTTCAGAGAGATCCCTCTAGAGTAACCAGAAGCTGCTGTGGTTACTAGCTGTGGGGGGGAGTCTCTTCAGGCCAGCAGATCTGGGTCAGGCATCCGGGGCTGCAGCAATCCTTGAAGTGCTGCAGTTTGTTGTGGGACAGATCTGCAGCTCCCTGGCCTCAGGCTCACAGCAGGCCAGGTCTTCTCCAGGCAGGCAGAAAGTTAGCTGGTTGAACCTGCAGGCTCACTGTCTGCTTTGTTAGTGGGTTAGCAATGCCAGCTTCCATCTTTGATAGCATCCAAGGGGAAGCCTCTGGATTTAAGGCATTAAAGGCCTGCAGCTGTAATGAGGGATGATTTTAAAACCCTTTGTAGACCGTCTGCTGAAAGACAGTGCTGCACCTTTTCATACAAGCCTTTTACACAGCGTGACATTTCTGCGCTGTTTTTTTTTTTTTTCCCCTTCTAGCACATGGCACAGTGAAATCATAAGCATAGTGATTCACCATCTGGCCAGACTCTCCTCCCTGAAGTGAAGCTGGAGCTGCGGAGGACGCTATGTGGTTTCTACCACTGGACTACTCTATGTTTTCTCTTCTACCTCTTAATCCAATCTTGAGGGGGAGAAAAACCTTTGAAATTAATTTCTATACTTCACAAGGATTCTGTGTGTCACCTTGGATCTCAGATTAATTCAGAATCTCAGGATTAGTTCTTTGTGGCTCACATCTAACAACTTTAGGTCCTCGTTCCTTGCTTGTTCTTATTGCTGTCTGTCTGTCCCTGTATCCCTTCCTTCTGCTTCTGAATCATGCCTGGGAGTTTCACTGTTTGTTATTATCTCTTCTAGTGACAGCAAAAAGACTCTCCAAAGACCAGTAGAAATCTCTGAGTTCAGTGATGTTTTAGATCCTTTAGAACAAACTGGAATGAAATTAATAGCTTTTGCTTTTATTTTAGGATTCAATATAACTTGAAAATAGTTTAAAAATATTTTGGTATGTAATAAAAATTGATATAATTAGGTGATTATTTGAATATTTTAATGACACTTGTTTTGTGTAATTTTAGATTCTCCACATAAAAATCAGGTTTTTGCTTGCTCAAAAATCAATTTAAACTGCCCCCTCTCTAATAACATGTTCTTTTTATTTTTTACATATGTTTTATCATTTGAGATTTTAATACAATTACATTATTTCTCCCTTCCATTTTCCCATCTAAACCCTCCCAGGACTCACCCATTCAAGTTCATGGCCTCTTTCCCTTTAATTGTTTATGTATATAAACAATTAAATATATATATTCCTAAAATATAAATACAACTTGCCCAATATGTATAATGTTACTTGTACCATTTGGTATTGGGTAACCAATTGGTCTGATCTTCTTTATGGGAGACTATTTCTCCCACATCATGGGCATAGCGTCTCTGACATTTCTAAGAGACTCAGTCTCACATCACACTCCCCTGTTCCTCTGGCCCCTTCAATCTTTTCATTCTTCTGAAATGCCCTCTGCCTTCAGTGTGGGAGTTGCTTTGCACATGTATCAGTTGGGACTGGGCTCCCCACTTTGATTGATTGTGCTTTTCCATAATGATCTTATGATCATAATGATTGCAAAGAAAAGTTTTGCTGATGCCGGGTGAAAAATACACTTACCTGTGGGTAAAGGGACACATATTTATAATGTAAATGGGGATTATGCTATTTTGATAAAATGGTATTGTAAATTCTCTTCCAATACCCATGACTCCATTAGCCCAGGAGAGTTGGCTTAGTTTCCAGTATCAGGGATGATAGCCCTCTGCTTGAGTGATTCTAAGTCCACTTAAAGAGCTGTTTAGGGGTGCAACTGCTGCTCCTTTAGGGTTATTGTCACACTGGTTGTTGTGGTGGTTCATAGGTGTCACAGCTAGGTAGGATCAATAACATATTCTTATTTAAACTGATGGCCTTTATGTACCATTTTCATTTGAAGCCATCTGCTATTTCCAGGCCTGTTTCCTACTGAGGAAAAGAAAAAATGATCAATAGTTATACCAAACATTCCTTTATCTCTCTTCTTTTCTGTTCTGATAAGAAGCATTGTTTAGAAGTAGTGTTGAGAGTACTCTTTGAAATGCTTGCAAACTACCCTGAGGTTTTTCAGTTATTATTTTCTTCTTTTTATGCAAGCTGTCAAGCAAATTCTGAAGGGGCTTGGACATTCCCAAGGTGATGGGGTGTTATTTAACTAACTGAATTTCCTTCATGCATACATCCACTTGACTCACACAGCAGAGAACTGGTGACTATGAGTGTGCCATCATGGGAGAATGCATAATTCAGTCCTGTAAACATTATCCCATGTATGTTGAAAAAAATCACCCTTTTAGTCCATGCAACACAATGACATGCAAGATACAACCTTATCCCCTATAGTTGCTTGTGGGTGAGGAAATAGGTAAATAAATAATCATGGGTAGCATATCATCTACAGCTACAGAACTCAGCATTTCATGAAAAAGAGAAATAAATTTATTTGGAATGACAGAGAAGGAATACAAGAAATGCTATTATTTGAAATGGTCTTTCAGGAAGTTACTAGGACCTAGACTGTTTCATTCCAAAGCAAATAAGATATGTGAGATTTTTTCTATACTTTTAGTGCGTATGAGATGCATGCCAAAAAATCATCTGTGTTGCTTCTTAAAGACACATATTGATGCCACATGAAAATGTATCAGCTACACACAACAAGGTTTGTGTTATTGACAAGGCCATTGGAATGATAGCAGTATTACTTTTGTCTTCCCCCTCCAATGCTAGTTCCTGCTGTATTTGCCCAAAGTGTCTTATTTAAAGAAAAGTGTCTGAGGAGGAACTGTCATCAAATTAGTAGTGCAGGTTCCATATACATCCACACATTTCTACAGTAGCATGTGTAAATCTCATAGAACGAGATGCTGAAGAAAAAAAATACCAAATTGTCTTGTTTTCATGGCAATACTGCCATAGTTTTGTCACAGAATAAGAATTGATAAAATGGCCATTTTATTTATATATTGAAAAGCAGATACAGAAGATGTGAGACATGACACTTGAGAGATATTTTGTCATACCACATTAGTAATATAAAATAGTAATGAACTTATTGTCAAATGAGATGAAGAAAGTCTTAAATCACATCTTCCCATTGTCTCCTTAGGACTCTTTGGGTATTGAACACCTGAATTTCACTCAAGCACCAAGAATTGGTAATGATACATGGTGGTGGTAGTAGTGGAGGTGGGGGCAGTGGTGGTGACAATGATTAAATACCAGTGTGATGGGGCTTCTGGTGATAAAGATAGCTACAAAAATGTCATACTAAGTATGAGCCAGCTTGGATGTCCAGACCTTGTATATCTTATAGAAAATTGTTGTAAAGTCCTTAAGAAGGGAAGAGACATACAGGGGTCCAGTATGCCTATGTTGTATGTGCATGTATTACATGTTCTCCCTTAACTCGAGGTTTTTTCAATTATTCCAGAAGTCTGAAAGAAACATGTATTGAGACTGTTCCACATTTGGAACTGAAAGTCATAAGGTAGACCTCACATATAAGAAACTCTCACAGAACAATGCCCACGAGTGGTTTCAATTGCATGTTGTGAAGGCAATTATTTATTGCTTTGTTTTAAATTCATGGGAAAAAAGTCTTCTTGAGTATTTAGTATGGGGTTCCTAAGACAGATGATGTCTCAGAAGAGAATCTGAAGTGCACAACACTATTGCTTACGCTATTGGTGCCACTATAGTTTTTGACTAGTGAACATCAATTTAACTAAAGATTAAGGGGTGGAGAAATGGAGTAGCAGTTAAGAGCACTGACTAGTCTTACAGAAAAACCCAAGTTCTCTTCTCAGTGCCATTTCTGGTGGCTTAAATTCATCCATAATTCTAGGTCCAGGGAATCAAACACTCTGACCTCAGCAGATGCACTATCTCTCTCTCTCTCTCTCTCTCTCTCTCTCTCTCTCTCTCTCTCTCTCTCTCTCTCTTTCTCTCTCTCTCTCTCTCAAAGATTAACTAATGAATCACAGTTGCAAACTTCTCTGGAGTAGACACATCCCCCATGACTGCATTACTATAGGTTGCTATAGCTTCACATGAAACCATCCTATTCAAGAACAGGTTCCATTGGAAGCACACAGTTGGTTGTCCAGCTTGTTTATGAGCACATGTTCTTGAGTTCTTGAATCAAAAGCATTTGTATCACTGTTCTCTGGTAGATATCATCTCTCTCTTTAAACCAGAACCCACTCAGCACCTTGGACAGTGCAAAGCGTGCAGAGCCTTGTCAGGACCATGTACAGCAAAGCCAAAACAAGTCATTCTCCATCTCTCTTTAGGTCATGTAAATTTCATACTATATACATCTTGATGAAATTTAACCAATGCTGGAATACAGATGTAAGTGAAATTGAGTCAGTGGGAGTAGTTTTTGTGTCTTCTACTTCAATATTTAATAAAGGAAATGAAATCTTCTCAGCCAAGTATTTTATTTTGTAGTTTAAAAAAGTTTGGGTTGTATTTTGCCTTAAATTACCATTGTTGGTATTAGTGTGGTCTATTTGGTTTCTTATGAAATTTATTTTTGTTCCCCAGGAGGAGCTTCTACTTGTGAATTATGATTAATATAAAGGGCAAATTGTTGCTTATTGATAAACAATTTCAGTTTGAAAATTGGAGGCTTTCTAAAATGAAGAACAAGAGTAAAATGGTGAAGATTAGTTGGATAATGGTGAAATTGCTAGTTGAAACAAATGATTGAAAATGTCTCAACAATAAAGTGTCTTGAAACCCTTTATTCAAGATAAACCTACAATTTCTTCCCTGATTTCCAAAAATAGTAAGAATTTCTTCTTTCTTTGAACTGCTGTGGAACTTGGCCTACATATCTTTCAAGGAAAGGATGGCTAGTCTTTTGTACATTTAAAAATATTTTAACTCTTCTGTGGGGGCATATCATAAGATTATTAAAGTCAGGGCTTGTGGCTTAGTTTTCTTTAATTGCATTCAGTGCTTTGTAGGAAGTCTCACTAGCGATGTTCTTGTCCATGCACACTGCTTTTGAGATCTGATAGTAGCATGACAGGGAGTTCAGAGTGATCCCAAAAAGGGAATGATGGGTAAAGAGATAGAGGGAGAGGGGATGGCTTTAAAGGGTAATCTTAGTTTCAAGTAAAATTTACATTTTCTCTCAAGGAAGAAAAAAAAAACAATTCCAAGCCTCTAGAGCAGTGGTCCTCAACATAAATGATGTGACCCTTATAAAGTTCCTCATGCTGTGGTGACCCCCAATCATAAAATTATCTCATTGTTACTTTGTAACTGTAATTTTGCTACTGTTATGAACCGCAATGCAAATAAATGTGTTTTCCAATGGTCTTGGTGACCCTTATGAATGAGGTCCTTTGATGTTCAAAGGGGTTGATGATACCTATAGGCTGAGAAACAGTACTCTAGGAAGGAGTGTCACCAGGACTCTCAAAGGCCCTTACCATTTTCTTGTTATAAAACCCTCATGCAAACCTGTTTTATGTTATGAATGAGTTGCTCTTATTCATTTATAAATCAAGCACAGTTATCCACATAGGAGGAACAATACTTTAGAGAAGAAAGTTATACATTTCCAGTACCAGGATGGATAGCATACATTCTTAGTGTTCACATACCAACGTTGAAAAATAGGACCTTCAGGAAAACAGTGTCAATGCAAGTTATCAGATGTAAACAAGAGATATGGTATCCCTGCAAGCCGGTGTAAGAAAGAATGTAAAACGTATCTGTTAGGCAGCCCAGGGAGACCAAGGAAAGCTCAATATGTCAGCGAGAGGACTGGATAGCTGTGACAAGTGACAAGTCACTCAAGTTTTTATGTTGAGTGAGGAACTCCAGGGTCAGCTATGTACAAGCACAGGTGTCAGGCACTACCTACTTGGCAGCTACAACTTCACAGCACAGGAGGAAGCAAATGCTTGGGATGGAGGACCTCCGTCAAATGCCCATACCCCAACACCAGATTTGCATGCCCTAGCTGTGGTGTGGAATGAGGACCTCCATCAAATGGACATATCCCCAGTTGTGGTGCATGGCAGGGAGAGAGAATATTCATACTTTTAATTCCAGTTGCAACAAATAAAGACTTCAGAATCTAGGAAACTTTCCAAACATGAGCAAGGCATTCTAAAATGAAGCAACCAAAAATAACAGCAAGCCCTGCTACACACAGACTCTAATCAAGTCATTTATCATCAATAACAGATGCCTATTATTTTGAGACTTAACAAAGTAAATTAAGTTTACTTCAGCATACCCAAAGGGGTCATGGGATATAATGGGAAGGCCTTGAAATGTGTTGAATTAGATCCTGATCCTCTCTCCATCTATGCAATTGAGTTCAATTGCTAGTTGGAGAGGAAATGTTAAGAGAAAATGCTTTTTGGTTGATAGTGTAGGTTCAAATACAGGAATTTCGAATGCAGTAGACTAGAGAACTTTCTATAGACCCAATCAGACCCAGCCTAACACATCCACTTACCAGCACTCTCTAGCCTGTGTGAGCGATGACTCCAGTTGCCTCCCTTCCATTTTAAGCATTATTTTGTTTCTTTGGATGACATTGTTTTGCCTGGGATTGATCCTGTTTTTCAGTTACAAAATGAAATTGTCTTTAAAGCTTAATTTACATCTCAATTGAAAACAGTTGTGGGGGTGGGGAGGAAACAAATGAAAAACACAAAAATAAATACAACAGTGAATTGTTTGAGATGAAGGTCTGATGCTGCGCTATAATGTGAAGCTATATTCAACCTAGTGAGGCAACTGGTGCTGGGCTGGGCCTCACTTAGCTGCTTGTCTGTGTATTGCACAGAAAATAGAAGAGTAGAATGAAACAAGCAATCCACATTGTCTGGGAGACAGAAAAATTAAATTTGTTTACCTTTAGCACTAGTACTTGATGCCCCCTCTATTGGGAGAGCCAAGGGAAAACACTGTACAGGTGTTTTTGCCACCAAAGACTGGGTCCTCCTGCTGCAAAATGCTGCAGCATGGGCCTTCTCTTGTATCACAGTTTGAACAGATCTGAATGGTGGTTTTGTGTTTTGCTTCTTTTGTTGCTGTTTTGCCTTGTTGAGACAGAGTTGCACTATGTAGCCCTGGCTCACCCAGAAGTTGGTATGTAGACCTACTTAGCCTCAGACTCACAAAGATCTGCCTGCTTCCCTAGTGCCGGACTTTAAGGTGTACTCAATAATGTGTTTTTAATTCTATAGCTTGTCTTTTGTCTAGATGTGTACATTACCACCATTGGTGTCACTAGGGTTAAAATTCCATCTTCCTGTGGCCTTTTTCACTTGACACTTTCTGCATTTGCAGCTACAATTCCAGTAAATGCTCTCTCTCTCTCTCTCTCTCTCTCTCTCTCTCTCTCTCTGTCTCCCTCCCACTCTCTATACACCTTTTTTTGCTCTCATTTTTATATCTCCACTACTGGTGGTTGGAAAATAAACAGGCAAGTCCTCTCACCCCTACAAATCTAATTCCAAATATAAACTCTCAATGGGATGATGATGATGATGATGATGATGATGATGATGATGATGGTGGTGGTGGTGGTGATGATGTGATGAAGATGTAATGATGATGTGATGATGCTGATGGTGGTGGTGGTGATGATTATGATGATGATGATATAAGCAATACCTCCCAAATTCTGTACAACACTGTTCACTAAAACATTTTGTTTCATGTGTTTTTGCCAAAAAGCAAAATTATTTTCATTTTTGCCCTCAGTAGAAGTTGGTCGCTAATTAAACATTTTTAATGTGTAGCCTCAGTCTGAGAAAAAAATTGAACAGATAATTATATTAGTTTCCCAAAGTCTTTCTTCCTGTGCCAGTATTTTGTCCATATTTGATGAAGTTCTCCTTTTGATCCTGCTTGAAATTTCTATCTCGCTTATTTGTTCTCCTGCATCCCTGTCGATGCGGTCCCATTTGGACTATAGCTGCAAAACTGAGGCCACCCATTTATTAACCTGGTATAGGAA